>NW_027183318.1:0-24929 GCF_041146395.1 Eulemur rufifrons | reverse complement strand
CGTAGGGCTTTAGGATTTCAAAGCGGAAGGCGGGCGTCAGCAGGCGGCGGTGGCGGCTCCACTTGTCACCGGCACTCACCTCCTAAACCATGGGGATAGGAGGCCAGCAGTTGAGTCAGGACCCTCAAGCCCTGCTCTGTGGGGTGACCCGCAAGGTAGCTGTCACCTCCCCAGAAGGAGCCACAGCCTGTCCCCCCTGCAGCCTCCAGAGGCGGGTGGCCTTGGCAATGAGCTGTCTGTCTGGATTCTGCACAGATGGAGGGAATCTCTGCTTTCTCCTGCTCTTTTCCTCTCAAAGTCATGAAGAAGCAGAAAATCTGAAAAGAACTACAATAAGGAGATTGATTACATAATAAAAAACCCCCAACAACTGAAATCACAGGATGAAATATTTTAACTGGTGAAATATGCCACCAAACATTTAAAGAAAAATTAACACCAATCCTCCTCAAACTTTTTCAAAACATTGAAGAGGGAGGAAAGAGTGATGATTAGATGGGGCCCAGGGGGATTTTAGGGCAGTGAAATTCTTCTGTATAAGGCTGTGATGGTGCCATCTTTTTGTAGTTCATAATCAGCGTCATGACTGGGTCTTCACGCACATGTGTGAAATGCACCTCCCTCAGACTTTGTTATGATTGGCATACTGCCCATCTGACATGAACTTAGGAAAAAAAGATCATGATGGTGGCTACATGACACATGGATTTGTCAAAACCCATAAAACCACAGATCACAAAGAGGGAACCCTAAGGTAAAATACGGACTTTAGTTAGTAATAATGAATTGGTTCATCAATTCTCATCATCATCAAATGTTATATATTGCTTTATCAATTGTTAACATACCCTACATACAGTCTTGATGTTAAAAATAGGGGAAACTATGAGCCAGGAAGGAAAAACGTGGAACTCTTTGGATTCTCTGCTCAATTTTTCTGTCAAACAACTGCTGCTCTAAATAATACGGTCTGCAAGATTTAAAAAAGTGAACAAACTACCATTCCATGGAAGAGGCATTACTGAGTAAAAAGGAAACCTGACATATAATATCCAATACAGCTGCAGTTTCCAACCCCTGTCCATGGAAAAATTGTCTTCCATGAAACTTAAGGAACAGGGCGGGGGATGGAGGTGCAAACAGCAGGAGGTGAGCAATGGACAAGCAAGCAAAGCTTCACTGCTCCCAAGGCTGGCGTCATTGTTTCCTATCGCTGGCATCACTGCCTGAGCTCCACCTCCCCTCCCCACCCAGTAGAAAAATTGTCTTCCATGAAACCAGTCCCTGGTGCCAAAAAGGTTGGGGACTGCTGACGTACAGTATATCACTTGCATAAAAACATCCAAAAGCAAAATATGAGACACAGTTATGCATATACAGGTTGTAAAACTAAGAAAAGGAAATTAATGTACAATTCAAAATACTGGCACCATCAATATTTAGGTTCACTGTGTACAACTTTTTATGTATTTTCTGCATATGTTATATGTTTAGTAAGTTTCTAGAATGCAAACTGTATACACAAATAAAGCTCAGTATATTTTTAATTACTAGCAAAAACTCATTTGAATATAATTTTTTAGACAATAACATAGTATGTTAAAACCACTTTCTATTAATTTTCTTGAAATCCAAAAAAGTCTAATGAAGGATAAAAAATGATTATAATGCAAAAATTATACATTGGAAGACATCGATGTTACATGATATAAATGGAAAGACATCATAGGTCCTTAGAAAGGTGACTGCGTATCACCATGATGTAACCTCTTTGAAATAGATCAAATGTTTTAATATATTCCATGAAATTCAAAACCAGGTTTCTTTGTCACTGAAATTTTAAAACACAAATTCTAATAACGAAATAGAAGACAAATGACTAAGACGAGCCAAGATGCTGCGCAGAACATCCTGGTGTTCTAGGGAGTGTTATGAACTGAAAGTCTCCCTGGCCCCAAACTTCATACATTGAAATTCTGATCCCCAGTATCATGGTAATGGGAGGTGGCATCTCTGAGAGGGAATCAGGATTAGAAGATGTTCTGCGGTGGGCAGTAAAGTCTGAGGAAGCTGAGAGCCCAAAGAAAGAGAGTGACAGTTTAAAAAAAAAAAAAAATTTTTTTTTAATAGGAACTTATGAACAAAAGCCGTGTCTGGGGCACCGCTGAGAAAAGAGGTGAGCCTCAAACGATCCTCTAAATAGCTAGGACTACAGGTGCATACCGCTATGCCTGGCTAATTTTTAAAATTGGTATTAGAGATAGAGTCTCACTGTATTGCCCAGGCTGGTCTCAAACTCCTGGGTTCAAGTGATCCACCTGCTTCCCAAAGTACTGGGATTACAGGTATGTTCAGCCCTGTAAAACATTTATATTGCATTTTCACTTGGGGACAAAAACAATAATCACATTGTCAAAAAGATCAAAAGTAAAGTTGAAAGAACCCAAGCCCTGTAATCGATGCAATGGCTGAGTAAATTGGGCGACCAACAACTTCAGACAGTAGCATGTTTGCAACAGACTGAGGCAAAGAAACCACATAAAAAAACCCTTTCCAGCTTAACAATAATGGTACATTTGTTTGTTTGTTTGTTTGTTTTTCTTTTTTGTTGAGACAGAGTTTTACTCTATTGCCCGGGCTAGAGTGCCGTGGCGTTAGCCTAGCTCACAGCAACCTCAAACTCCTGGGCTCAAGGAATTCTCCTTCCTCAGCCTCCCAGAGTGTTAGGGTTACAGGCGGAGTTAGCTATTTAGATGAAGGTTATACCAGGAGACTCCTCCCAGCCCCAGGAAATCCAGCTGATCCCTCATCCCCACCCCATCAAAGCTGTCCTCTGGGAAGAATGACCCAAGGCTGATATTCACTAGACCCTCCAAGAGATTCAGCAGCTGTGGGCAACTTGGGGCAGCCGCAGGCAGTTCTAAAATCCAGGATCAGGAAAAGATAGAGTGGGCCGAGGACACATCACCCTGTAAAGTTTCCAAAGGGGAACCTCAACCCAAAGACATTCTGATAAAGGCGTGTGTGCCTAGGACTGATAGAAGCAGAGGCACAAAGATTTTTACAGCAGTGTCAAGTTGTTATTCTCTGCTTTCCTGTTATCTGAAATGTTCACAAGCAGTATTCAGAAACAGAACCCAAATATTTTAAAAAGAGTTATCCACTGCTCTGTGAAAAAAAGGATACATAATAAAATACTGCATCTGTTTGAGACAGACAAGGGACAAATAAATAAAGAACAACAGATAAATAAAACATTGTACAAAAAAGGACAAATAGTTGATAATGTTATGTATTGGAGAGGGGAAGTTGGCCTTTGGGAATGTAGGGAAGGAAACGGTAATTAAGGATTTTACTGCAGCCCTAGAAGAGTAAGGCCGGGGGAGCAGGGTCCATGACTTGAGATCCTGCTCCCCATACACATGGAGAATGCAGGGGAAAACCAGGCCCTCTGGGGAGTGTTAAAATAACTAAATAGGAGGCAAATAGACTGAACTGGCTATAGTGCCCTCGGTTCCTAGCCAAGGACACAGAAATCTGACTCAAATGCAATTCACGGATTTCCTGAGCCCAGGAGTTCGAGGCTGCAGTGAGCTATGATCACACCACTGCATTCCTGCCTGAGCGACAGAGTGAGACCCAGTTTCTTAAATAAATAAATACATTTCTAAAATGGGGGAAAAAAAACCAACCACAATTGATGTAAATTACTAACTTAGAGGGAAAAGAAATTTAACCTAATCAACCTCTCCAATTAACCTCTGATTACATAACCTGGAAATTTCCACACCTGGATACAACAAACAATGCAACTGTATCACAATAACCAATGAAGTATTTAATTTAGTTTGCTTGCTCTTGGCCTACTGAAGGAAATTAAAATATTTTACCCCAAAATATACTTTGACATATTTGGGAATGGCTTTTTAGAGAGTCAGCAAACAGAAGTAGCTCTGTACAGCTGTCTATTGTGGGGGTGACAACTACCCTTGTCCAAATTCTAAGAAAGATTAACTGAGCCTGAAACCTTTAAAGGTCTAAAAGAAATCAGTTACCATCAGTTCCCTCTGAGAAGTGTTACCTGTAAGGGCGGCAGGGCCTCCTTCCTGTTCCAGTCTTTCTGGCCAGGTCTGGGGCAAAAGAATCGCTGCAGCGATCCTGTCATCTCAGAGCAGGAGAGGAGCCCAGACCCGGCCAGACTGGAACAGGCTGGAGGTCTGATGTCCTCCTGGGGTCGGGAATTTGGGATGGGGCAATGGCCAAGGCTTCTTCACATACCCCTCCTCCTCCTCACAGTGAGGAAATGCTCCCTCCTCCAAGTCCTTCATTTTCACCAGCAGGAAACTCACTCGGAGTCAGTTTCAGCTTCAGACCTAAATAAACCATCGATTTCATAAACCGTTTCTCCAGCAGACGGCCCGACACGGCAAACAAGCCTGACAGTCACAAAGTTTCTTCATATTTACAAATTATGACCCAAAGTCTGACCCCAGCGACCCTATGCATGCCAAAACCAAAAACACTGTCCAGGAAATGGCCCCAGGCGCCAGAGGTACAACTTCAGAGACACAGAAACCCCCAACCGCATCTGCACGTGGGTCCCCTGCTGTCCAGTGCTCTGGGGCTTCTCAGAGTCCACACTCCTGCTGGGTCTGTCCTGGGCAGCTGGAGCTCCCTGCAGGGAGCTGCCCGGGAAGCCTGAGGGGAGCCCCCATGTCCCTCCCTTTGCAGGACCAAGACTAGCCTAAGCTTAGAGTCACGGTCCTCAGACCTCCAGCTTATTCACTGGCCTCACACCAACATGGACACGTTAAGAGTCAAGTCCCTTAATCCTATTGTTTGAGTAAGAAACCAACAGAGTCTTTACCTCCCTTCTGTGTTTAATTATAAAGTAGAGGAAGAACATGCTAAAATACTTTATATGGATCAAAAAGCTGGCAAATAATTATTCCTGTGAGAAAAACAAAATATGCCACCAAACTATTATTTTCCCTTAACACAAAGGAGAATCACCTCCTTGAGAATGCCATAGAGGTCATGGCTTTTATGATTGAAATAGTATCAGTGAAAGTCTGACCTTGCGAAAAGAGACAAATGTGCATGGACCCAGTTATGTCTGACCTTGCCCCGCTCACAATGAAACATCCCTATAGAAATCAACTGAAACCAAAGGGTTAAAATTGTGCTAGACAAGATATGGTCATAGTTAAGAATTAACCACCTTAGGCCGGGCGCGGTGGCTCACGCCTGTAATCCTAGCTCTCTGGGAGGCCGAGGTGGGCGGATCGTTTGAGCTCAGGAGTTCGAGACCAGCCTGAGCAAGAGCGAGACCCCGTCTCTACTAAAAATAGAAAGAAATTATATGGACAGCTAAAAATATATATAGAAAAAAAAAAAATTAGCCGGGCATGGTGGTGCATGCCTGTAGTCCCAGCTACTCGGGAGGCTGAGACAGGAGGATCGCTTGAGCTCAGGAGTTTGAGGTTGCTGTGAGCTAGGCTGACGCCACGGCACTCACTCTAGCCTGGGCAACAGAGTGAGACTCTGTCTCAAAAAAAAAAAAAAAAAAAAAGAATTAACCACCTTCTTTTTTTTTGAGACAGAGTCTCACTCTGTTGCCCAGGCTAGAGTGCCATGGCATCAGCCTAGCTCACAGCAACCTCAAACTCATGGGTTCAAGCGATCCTTCTGCCTCAGCCTCCAGAGTAGCTGGGACTACAGGCATGTGCCACCATGCCCGGCTAATTTTTTCTATATATTTTTAGTTGTCCAGATAATTTCTTTCTATTTTTTTTGGTAGAGACGGGGTCTCACTCTTGCTCAGGCTGGTCTCGAACTCCTGAACTCAAACGATCTGCCTACCTCGGCCTCCCAGAGTGCTAGGATTACAGGCATGAGCCACCACGCCTGGCTGAGACAGAGTCTTGCACTGTCACCCGGGCTACAGTGCTATGGTATCAGCCTTGCTCACACCAACCTCAAATTTCTGGGTTCAAGCGATCCTCCTGCCTCAGCCTCCCGAGTAGCTGAGACTACAGGTGCACACCATGATGCCCAGCTAATTTTTTCTATATTTAGTAGAGATGGGGTCTCACTCTTGCTCAGGCTGGTCTCAACTCCTGAGCTCAAGTGATCCTCCCTCCTCGGCCTCCTAGAGTGCTAGGATTATAGGCGTGAGCCACTGCGCCAGCCCAACCAGCTTCTGCCCCCTCCACTGCTTCCCTATAATTGCTTACTGCTTAAGAGTTGGTTGGGTCACAAGATTTATAACTTTTCGTAATCACTTCTATGCATAACAGATCTGTTATAAGACCCAAGACTGTCTTTAACATGTTTCCCAGACACTGCATTCCTATGGGCCCACTAACACCCACTGAATCAGTGGTCTAAGCCATGTGACTGACTCAATGGGTCCTATGACCCCTACTGAGCGACTGACTCAGCCCAAGGCACTTTTTACATTCCTGATTTGACCCCCAAAACAATCAATCAGCAATGCCGATCCCCTTCCCCTGCCCCCCCTCATCAAATTCCCCTTAAAATCCCCAGCAGAAAGCAAAGAAATGTAACAGGATTACATTTTCTATACCAGCCTAACTTATGGGGTACAATAATTTAATTTGTTACAGTTTGTTTTCTTATCTGTGATGTTTTCTTTTCTTTATAGCTGGTTTCATTTCCTTTCCAACTTAACATTTCATCTTAAGACAATGTGAGGCCGAGCGTGGTGGCTCACGCCTGTAATCCTAGCACTCTGGGAGGCCGAGGCGGGAGGATCGCTTGAGGTCAGGAGTTCAAGACCAGCCGAGCAAGAGCAAGACCCCATCTCTACTAAAAAAATAGAAAGAAATTGTCAGGACAACTAAAAATATATATATGTAGAAAAAATCAGTCAGCCATGGTGGCGCATGCCTGTAGTCCCAGCTACTTGGGAGGCTGAGGCAGAAGGATCGCTTGAGCCCAGGACTTAGAGGTTGCTGTGAGCTAGGCTGACACCACGGCACTCTAGCCAGGGCAAAGGAGCGAGACTCTGTCTCCAAAAAAAAAAAAGAAAAGAAAATATTAAGACAATGTGAGAGCCATGAAGTCTGTGTGTGAGAAAGGTAAGAGTGAAATTAATCTATAATGAACATCAACAAAAAATAGGGAAGGGGTCTTCCCTAGCTCCCTTAGTCATTTACAACATTTTAACAAACAGCGTAGGTGACAAAGAAGGCTCTCTAATCAGAGAAACAAAGATTACAATTGCCTTGGGAATAGTCCCAAAATCCCATTGCTTTAAGGCTCAAAATAATTCAGAGTTCCATCAGCTTAGATCCTCTTGCCTCAGCCTCAGGAGTGGCTGGGACTATAGGCGCACTCCCCCTGCCCCCACCCCTCCCTCACAACTCAGGCTGGTCTCAAACTCCTGCCCTCAACCAATCCCACCTCAGCCTCCCAGAGTGCTAGGATTTCAGGCTCCCAACCCTCACCAGCTTAGATTTTGAAAAACTCACTTTCACAGCCCCTAACAGTCTTCAGGTCACATTTCCTCCTGTCCTTTTCTTCAAGATGGAGGGATCCCAGGGACTGGACCTGAGCTGCTCTCCTTTACCCCTGAGAGGGTGTGTGATCCCGTCCTGTTTGGAGAACCCATCCTGCTCTTTCCCCTTTACGTGTAATTAGTGTTGGATCATCTCTGTGCTTAGCTTAGATTCTCTTCCCTCTGGTGTTGGGGAAAAGGAGACACATCTGACCCATCTATGTGTGTTTGCAAAACAAGTGACAGCAAATAGTCATTTCAGTTCCTAGGCACCGGGCTCACACGGGGTGGAGAGATCAAAGCCCTTCAGGGGGAATGCTTCTGGACAGATCACAGGTGATTAAATTCCCTAAAAGTAACAGCTTTCCTACTGAAGAAAATTTAAAGTGTTTCTAGTTAAACCATTCCCTTATCGAGCCACCCAATGTTTTCTTGTAATATTGATGATCCTGTTAGTTACCCTGATATTCTTTAACTAATGCATACTGAATAGTGTGGCACTTTAGCTTCTGTAGCCTGAACTCCTGGAATCAAGTGATCTTCCCACCTCAGCCTCCCCCAAGTAGCTGGCTCTACAGGTGAGAGCTATGGCTCCCCACTTGCACTTAATTTTTTAAAATGTTTCCTTTAAAGCCCAAAGAACACTTTTCCCCCTAAACAGTCTGAGTTGATTCATGAAAATGGTTCACTATTTACTTGACCCAGAAAAACTGCACAAAATCATGCACATTGAAAGGCTGAAATCTTCGGATTCACTTTAATAACACTCCTGAAGCTGCCCAGGCCCTCAAGGGTATGCAAATAAAAAAAGCCACCAAGTATCTGAAAGATGTCCCTTGATTGAAACAATGTGTAACGTTCCATTGTTAGCAGGGTGAAGTTGGTAGGTATGCCCAGGTCAAACAGTGGGGTTGGACACAGGGTCTGTGGCCCAAAAGGGCACTGAATTTTTGCTGCACATGCTTAAAAATGCAGAAAGTGATGCTGAACTAGAGATTAGATATAGATTCTCTGGTCATCGAGCACACGCAGGCGAACAAAGCACCCGAGATTCGACAACAGACGTGCAAACGTCATGGTCAGATGGACCCATCCATGAGCCTCCCCTGCCACACTGAGATGGTCATTACTGAAAAGGAACAAATTGGTCCCAACCCAGAAGAGGAGGCTGCACAGAAGAAAAAGATATCCCAGGGCCTGTGAGGTGACCCACACCTGTAATCCTAGCACTCTGGGAGGCTGAGGCAGGAGGATCGCTTGAGCCCAGGAGTTTGAGGCTGCTGTGAGCGAGGCTGACACGGCAGCACTCTAGCCCGGGCAACAGAGTGAGACTGTCTCAAAAATAAATAAATAAATAAAATAATGACTCAATTAATAAAAAATAAATAAATTTTTTTAAAAAGAAAGATAGCAGAGAAGAAAACAAAATTTATGGCATGGAAATAAATTCAGCATCAAGTAAATGTAAAAAAATAAAACAGAGCAACCAAAATCACCCTAAAATAAAAATGGCATACTGTACTAAATAAATAAGTATTTTTGATACCTCTCTGATAAAAGTTGGCAGTGACAGACAAAATGAAAATAAGTGTTGCTGATTGGCAGGTTCTGTGTTCAGCACGTGTAGGGACGGACTCTTGTCACTAGGGCACAAGTAATTCACCAGGGCAACCTCCAGGCTGGGCCTGTGGAATTGGCAGCACCCGTGCAGCTAAAGCAGAATTCTCGAGCAGGTAGTTGCAGAATCACATGCCACAGTGACAAGAAAATACTTGGTCTTTAATGGTTTACGTGTGAAATTGCACTTTGTTTCACATTTCTCAGTGTCTGGTGTTGACTTGTTAGTGAGATGATCATAGAGACAGGAAATTCTTCTGTGTTTCTTTTAGATTACTGATGTTGACTGAAGAAAAAATTAAACTTTTTAAAGAACGAAAGTTACATTTATTTAGAAGTGTCACTGAGAACTATAGACCAAGGAGGCCTAGAACCTGAGAGCAGTTCAGTTCTGCTAGACTGCTCCAACACAGTATTTCAGTTCAGGTTATGTTGTGAACTAAAAATAAAACCCTAAGCTCCCTGCCAACTAAATGGATCCCCTCTTGGCCAAGGGGACGCCAGAAGAGCCTTAAAACTGAGTTTTCGGCCAAGAAGAGAAGAGAAGTTGGACACGCCTTGTTCTGCCCCTGCCCCTTTGGAGTTGAGATTAACTGCAAACAGGACCTAACACCATGCAAGGCAAAGGCTCAGGCATATCTAGCAGCCCCTAAAGTTTCATTAAATGGGTTTTTATTTACCCAGAATAATGCGGCTTACTTTGCAACCAGACATGGCAGATAGTAGACCTTTATCTTAACTCAAGCATTCCTATCTACGGGCTCCAAATCTTTAGACAAAGCTTTATTTCCTTAACTAATTACAAACCAAACACTCTCTGAACTCTCCTATAAGCTATAAGCCTCTGCTTTGAGATATCCCACCTTTTTGGGCCAAACCAGTGTATACTTTCCATGTATTGATTTATGATTTTTTCCTACAATTCCCACTTCCTTAAAATGTGTAAAATCAAATGTAATCTGGCCACCTCGGGTGCATTTTCTCAAGACCTCTTGAGATATGTTCCCTGAGTCAAGGTCACTCATATTGGCCTTAGAATAAATTCTTTTACATTATTTTACAGAGTTTGGTTTTTTTCTGTTAACAATATACAGGTGCTGAAGACTATGTGCAAACTCACATCTAAGTTTGGGTGCAAGAGTAGATCGTGTTATAATTTACAGATGCATAATCACTAACACAGTCAGACTTTATCTTATGTGTAGAAAAAGGCCAGGACTAGGGTTATTTATTTATTTATTTTTTGAAACAGGGTCTTACTCTGTTGCCCAGACTGGAGTGCAGTGGTGTCATCACAGCTCACTGCAACCTCGAACTCCTGACCTCAAGAGATCCTCCTGCCTCAGCCTCCCAGAGTGCTAGGATCACAGGCATGAGCCACCACGCCTACATGGGGTATTTATCTTTTAAGGAATATAGTGACTCAGGCAAGGGATGTGGGATGTGGTGTGCTCTATCCTATTTTCTTTCTTTCTTTCCTTTTTTTTTTTTTTTTGAGATAAGCGTCCCACTCTCTCACCCTGGGTAGGGTGCAGTGGCGTCATTATAGCTCACAGCAACCTCAAACTCCTGGACTCAAGCAATCATGCTGCCTCAGCCTCCCGAGTAGCTAGGACTTCAGGCATGCACTACCATGCCCAGCTAATTTTTTTCTATTTTTAGTACAGACGGGGTCTTGCTCTTGCTCAGGCTGGTCTCGAACTCCTGAGCTCAAGCAATCCTCCTGCCTCGGCCTCCCAGAGTGGTAGGATGACAGGTGTGAGCCACCATGCCCAGCCTATCCTGTTTTCTTTTCAAAGCATCTTTCTAGAGAGCTGCACATCCTCACAGAGTCAGGGGCTTTGTGAAATTATGCTTGTAAGGAAAAATAAGCAAACATGGCCTCTTGCATTTTATCACTTTGTTTCACACTTAGTAGCATGCCCTAGACATGGTCCTACACGGCCCCGTTGTATTTCTGGCTTTATGCCCTATGAATGGGAAGGAAATAGTGGTAATTCAGTGTTTCTAGTACTTATATACTAGTTGTTGTAGGAAAACAGCCTGAATGAGACTTAGCAGGGTCAAAAAAACCCATAATCAAACCATAACGAAACTGAAATAACCAATCTCTCAGATCAAATCCCCAGTTTGAATGATTAGCTTCATAGCTGATGTGGGTCCTGGGGTGACTGGTGGCGGAATGTGTTTCTTGGGGTAGGTATTATATTCATATGTTGTTTACTATCCTGTTTTTGCCTTTAGTGTTACTGCACCATCTGCCTCCAATGGAGCCAATGCACTGCTCCTAAAACTATACAATATCAAGCACCCTCCCTCTAGGCCCAGGGACTGTTGAAGAAGAGGAGGGCATGTGAGATTGGAAGGGCTGGTTTCCAGGCGTGAAGTGTAGGAAAACAGCCTGTTGCATGTCAGAGTGACATTAATATCTTAAAGTGAAACTGCCATGGTGACTGATGTTTGACTCCTGCATATCAAAGTGCTCTATAGCAAAATGTTTAAACAATGCCTGTAGCATAGCTAATGATTCATAAAGATGCTTATCTAACCTCACAAGGGGTCACAAGTTTTAGTAAGAAAGCCTGCAAATATGACCAGCTGTACAAGTCTGTTACCCTAAAATCTTGCTATATAAAGGATACTTTCTGGAAGATGGGCACAGGGACCCACCATGTCACGTGGTCACCCAAGACATCCCTTCTCTTGGTAATTCTTGATTAAATATTTCTTTCTGAGAAACTAGAATTGCCATTCTCTTTGGTCCCTTACCTACCAAAGTAGGTTAGGTTTGCATACATCTGCTCAAAGAGGAAAAGAAGGGAGGTGATGATCTTGGCACTTTAAAAAAGTCATGCCATAATTTTCCCAAGATACGGTACTTGAGCTGAATCTCTGAGAAAAAGTACAAACTAGCCCAGTGCTAAAGACACTTATTTACCTGGTAGATGCACTTTCATACTCTATATGGTTCTGTGTGCCACGCAGCTAACCTACAAGTATAAAAGTCAGGTTCCCACAGCCTCTGGCTTCCAGTCGGTTCAACTCATGGTACCAGGAGGAAACCAACATATAGGAAGAGAGAAAAGTGAGGTTCTTCATTCGCCTGGCTGCCACCCTGCTGTCCTGGGGGTTGGCAGTCTTGTTTTCCTCTGCTACAGGCCACAGCTCCTGCTGAATTGGCCTCCGTTGAAGTTCAGGGTCTTACTGGAGTCCGGTGATGGCTCCATCCTGTTTTTCCTTGAGGCCTAGTGATGATGCTGTTTGCTCCTTGCTGTTGCTACCTTGGTCATTTTTCATGGGAGTTGAACATGAGAGAATATTCCCACCCATGGCAGTCTGAATTCACTTTCTGGTAAAGATATTACAATGTTTGAAGGTCAAGCAAACTGCAGATTGTTGGTTTCTTTTTTCTTTTAATCTTCTTCAACATATTTTTTCTTATTTTTTTTTTTCCATTTCTTTCTACCACAGAAACATCCTTGAAAACCTACACCTCTGATAAAATGAAAGTCAAATGATTTTGAGGATATTCTTGGTTGTCAAGCCAAGGAATCAGGGCTGGAAGCACGTTGGGCTGAAAGCAAATGTCCACACAGCCCGGGTGAATCTGGTTGTCTCCCTGTATGGTGCATCTAAAACATAACTAATACTTCTCCCTTGTCTGCCTTCTAAATCTCACGTAAAATGGGCTACTGGTGAATTGTACCATGGAATCATCCAACTCTGGATTTTATTTTCCTATCACAGGTCTCTTTACTTAAAAGTCACTTATCTCACAAGGTTGTTTCCACTCTATTTTCCTGTGTTTGAAAGTTCTGGGACAACTGAATGCTTTCCAAATTCTTTACATTAATAGGATTTCTCACATATATTAATAGTATGAGTTCTTTCACATATTTTGCAGAAAGTGGGGTAAATAAAGCCTCTCCCACATTCCTTACCTTCTTAGGATTTCTCTCCAGTGTGAGTCTTTTCATGTTTTCGAACATACTTGGGACAACGGAAGGCTTTACCACAGTGCTTACACTCATAGAGTGTGTTGCTGTGACTCCTTTCATGATATCGAAATGAACTGGGACAATTGAAGGCTTTCCCACATTGCTTACATTCATAAGGCTTCTCTCCAGTGTGAATTCTTTCATGTCTTTCAAGTGCACTCGGAGCATAAGCCCCTTTCCCACACATCTTACATTTGTAAGGTTCGTCTCCAGTGTGTGTCTTTATGTGCCTCTGAACACTTTTCAGATGAGAAAATGCCTTCCCACATTGCTTACATTCATAGGGTTTTTCTCCAGTGTGAGTTTTTTTATGAGTATGAAGGGAACCAGAACAGTTGAATGCTTTCCCACACTCCTTACATTCATATGGCTTCTCTCCTGTGTGAGTTCTTTTATGTCTACGAAAGGTACTGGGCAAATTGAAGGCTTTCCCACATTCTGTACATTCATACGGCTTCTCATCAGTGTGACTTCTTTTATGTCTATGAAAGGAACTGAAATAAATGAAGGCTTTCCCACATTCCTTACATTCATATGACTTCTCTCCCGTGTGACTCTTTTTATGTCTGTGAAAGGAACTGTAATGAATGAAGGCTTTCCCACATTCCTTACATCGATAACGCTTCTCTCCAGTGTGAGTTCTTTCATGTGCTCGAACGGAACTGGAGATACGGAAAGCTTTACCACATTGTTCACAGTTATATGGTTTCTCTCCAGTGTGAATCCTTGCATGTATAAGATATAAACTGAGATAAGCAAAGACTTTTCCACATAATTTACATATATAAGGTCCATGTCCATTGTGCCTTACCATGTGTCTACGAAGACTTGTGAGAGACTTGAAGGTTCTTCCACATTCCTTACATTCATAGGGTTTGTCTCCAGTGAGAGGCGTTTCATGTGTTTGAAAAGAGTTACGATGCCTGAAGACTTTCTCATGTTGCTTACGGGTGTACAGCTTTCCTCCATGTTCTTTGTATGCATATGGTTTGTGTTCAGTGTCAGCTCTGATGTGCCTATGAAAGGATGAATGACCAACAGAGACTTCTTGACACACACTGCTTTCACATGGTTTTACTCCAGGAGTTTTCTTGGTCAGCATGTGTTCAGGAACCTGGCTGTAGGTTGCTCCACACTCACTATCGCCTTCCCCTCCAAAGAGTTTCTCTCCCATAAGACTTCTGTAGAAAATGAGAAGCACAATATTAAGGGTTTATTTATGAATAATTCTATACTTATTAATAAGTATTACACCAACATTTTTAACATTATAAAGAAAAGCACAGGCTTTATGCCCTGTCTGAAGTGTTTGAACATGAATAGACCACATGCTCTGTAAGATGGCCCCGTCATACCTACTATCAAAAAATAATATTCATATGGGATTTCATAACACTATGTCCAAGTAAACTATCTCACAAACATTAAATATCTTTCTCGAATTTAAGTTTTTTTTTGTTGTTGTTGTTGAGACAGAGTTTCGCTCTGTCACCCTAGCTAGAGTACAGTGGCCTCATCACAGCTCACTGCAACCTCAAACTCTCGGGTGCCAGTGAGTCTGCCTCAGCCTCTCAAGTAGCTGGGACTACAGGCGCCTGCCACTATGCCCTGATAATTTTTTCTATTTTTTGGCAGAGATAGGGTCTTGCTCTTGCTCAGGCTGGTCTCAAACTCCTGGCCTCAAGCAATCCTCCTGCCTTGATCTCCCAGAGTGCTAAGATTACAGGCATGAGCCACCGTGCCTGGCCTAAGTATATTTTTTTAGAGAAAATTTTCTAAGAATAGATACATTTGACGCTGGGCTTATTTGTTTTGTTTACATGTTTGGAATATTTTCTGACATTCTAAAATTCTCTTTAGAGACATTGCTATGTCTTATGAATATATTACCTTAGATTTCTCCTGGGATTTTGGTACTGTTCCTCAATGTTCTGGTCTTTCCATTTTTTCCCTAAAATATAGACCCAAAAGGGGGGTGATAAAATAAAATATAGACCAAGAAAAATAGTCATGAATTATTACAAAATTATGAAAAAATTGTTAGTTTCTATGTTCATGGTACAATGCAGTCATGCTTGATTTATTCACCAAAGTATTCTCTGTCCATATTCCAAATCACTGAACAGCACTTATGAATAAGAAACACTTGTTCTCTGAATCACTGAGGGAAGGAATGTTGTCACCCTTACCTATACAGGACAGGTTCCTCAAGGTTTCCCGCATCACATCTCTGTAGAGATTCTTCTGGGATGGTTCCAGCAAAGCCCACTCATCCAGAGTGAAGTTCACAGCCACATCCTCAAATGCCACTGAATCCTGAAACATCCCACATGTGCAGAGGAGCATGGGTGAGACTCACAGCCCTGGGGACCTATACTGTATGCTAAGAAGTTCACATGATGCTGTGAACTCCAAACATTTATTCCAAGACTTGGTCATCAGATTCTTATTCTCTGTTCACACTCACTTCCTTCCACACAGGAATTCTGATGCTAGAATGGAACTATTGGGTAAAGCAACAGGGGAATAGGAAATTCCATCTTGCTGGTGAATCCAGAAAGATGCGCTGCCTGGGTCTCCCCTAATGCCTCTTTGTGCAGTGGATCTGTAGCACTGATCACAACAAAGTTCTGCTGATTACTGTGCAGAAAAATGTTAGCATCAGCAATCCTGAGACTGCATATTCTTGAAAATGCTTGTTTGCAAAATTTAACTTTTGATGGTATTTTCGATGGGACACCACCACCCAACTGATAACAGAGTCATAACTGAAACAGAAACCCAAGAGCAGACGCTTTTGTGGGAAACAGTACTGGGGTAAGAAAACCTAAATTGTAATTGATGAATTGTTGAAGGCTGAATGGGGACAATGTTAGAGGTACAAACTCCAGGGTGCCCAATCTTAAGTTAAAAAAAAAAAGCATATATGAGCCAGGCATGGTGGCTCACACCTGTAATCCTAGCGCTCTGGGAGGCTGAGGCTGGAGGATCACTTGAGGTCAGGAGTTAGAGACCAGCCTAAGCAAGAGTTAAGACCCTGTCTCTACTAAAAATAGATATTAGCCGGACAACTAAAAATATAGAGAAAAAAAATTAACCGGGCATGGTGGCACATGCCTGTAGTCCCAGCTACTTAGGAGACTGAGGCAGAAGAATTGCTTGAACCTAGGAGTTTGTGGTTGCTGTGAGCTAGGCTAACGCCACGGTACTCTAGCCCCCGCAACAGAGTGAGACTCTGTCTCAAAAAAAAAAAAAAACAAAACACAGAAATCCTATGACTCAACAACAGGAACAACAAAATCAAACACCTCAAATAAAAAGGTTTAGTGAGGATGTTGAAAAATTGGAGCCCATGTCATTGTCCAAAGGAATGTAAGCTGGTTCAGCCCATATGAAAAACACTATGGCAGTTCCCCAAAAATAAATAATAAAATTACAACTCTTTCCCCATACATTAAGATTCAGTTCAAAAGAATTGAAAGCAGGATCTTGAAAAGCTATATGAAAAGAATTGATCATGCTAGCCCACAGGTGGATCGAGCCAAATGTCCTTGAGGAATGAGTGGGTAAGCAATATGAGGTACGCACATACATTCAATGGGATACTATTTAATCACATAAAATAACAGCCTATCCCATGCTGCAACATGCATGAAATGCAGGACACTACACTAACTACAAAAAGCCAGTCAGAAAAAGAAAAATACAATATGATTCATCTTAGGTAAGTGATGAAAGTTGTCAAACTCAAAAAATAGGAAGTGGAATGCTATTGTCAGTGGCTGAGAGGAAGGGGAAGAGAGATGTGGTGTTGAGTGGGCATAAAATATGAGCGTTACAAGATGAAAGATTCTGGAGAGTGGCCACATAACAAGGTGAGGATAGTTAACATTATTCACTTAACTGTATGCTTAAAAATTCTCAAGTTGGTAGTATATTTTCCAGTGTATTCTTTACAACAATTAAAAATAATAAGTCATATATACTACCAAAGCAGCAAACAAATTGATTAAAAGATTTGTAAAGGGTTTTAATGACATTTCTCTGAGTCATACACAAATGGCCACAAGCACATGAAAAGATGCTCTCAACATCACAAATCATTAGGCGCAAGTATTTCACAATTTTTTTTTTTTTTTAAGACAGAATCTCACTCCGTCGCCCCAGTTAGAGCGCAGTGGCATCATCATAGCTCGCAACAGCAACCTCAAATTCCTGCGCTCAAGTGATCCTCCTGCCTTAGCCTCCCAGGTAGCTGAGTAGCTGGGATTATAGGTGCATAAGACCACGCCTCGCTAATTTTTTCTATTTTTACTAGAGACAGGGTCTCACTCTTGTTCAGGCTGGTCTCGAACTCCTCAGCTCAAGAGATCCTCCTGCCTCAGCCTCCCAGAGTGCCAGGATTACAGGCGTGAGCCACCATGCCCAGCCCATTTTACACAATGTAGTTTCAGGTAGTTCTTCGGTGCTTTACTCTCCTCAAAAATATTCATATAAACAAAATTTAAAACTTTTAAATAGAATCATTTGCTGCTTTCTGGAAAAACTGTAATGAAAATACTACAGCTGTTCCCAATGTAGTACGGGGGACACATAGTCCATAATCATGACAGTCGGAGAGGGGAAGTTGGTGTTTTGGAATGTGAGGATGGAACCAAAAATTTAGGGATTTATTGTCAGGCCTAGGAAGAACTAGGCTGGGGCTCAAGGACTCTCTCCTTGACCAAACTTGAATCAGCCTCCTCAGAACCCTCTTTTGACTAGGCTGTCACCTTGTCCTGCAGAGCTCAGTTACAGCAAGAATCCTTCTAAGGCACTCTTAGAAGAATCCCCCATGCTTAATATTCAGTCAAGTTCCCTTTCCCTCACCTGTCGTAATTAATCAAGCTTACCTCCCCTGACTCTTCCTACCTAACCAAGTTCCATTCTTTCCCTCACCTTGTCCATTGGCTATAATTTCAATACTGTCAGTTGCAATCAAGTTTGGGTTTAATCTCTCTCTGCTACTATAGTTCTTGTGACTCATATTGCAGTTGGGTTGATTATAGCCTTTCTTGACATTTTGTAACAAGTTTTCAGAGCAATCTCTTTTCACAAAAGACAGCTGACAGACTTCAGACTCAGCTTCCCATGTTTGGAATTCACAGGAGAGAACAGGCTCCCCCCCTGTGGGGAGGAAGGGAGAGCTGGGGTCCACACAGGCCATCCTGCCGGGCCCACCCAAGCCTGATTCCATGGAGGGAGGGGGTGTCCTGAGAGTCCCTCCCAACCACAAACCCAAAACACCGGGAAGTCAGATTTCTCTCCTAAAGGCCACTATGTTGTAATCTCATAAACTGTGTGATATACAAAACTGTGGGTGCCCAGAAAGGGCCCAGGGTGGAGCTTGCTTCCTGCAGTGATGGGACAGGAGGTCTGAGAGTCTGGCTGCCAATCCACTCCCGATCCTGTGTGATGTAGAAGACTGAGGTTCAAGCTCATCTTGATACATATCCCTGCCAGATACAGGATTTGCAAGGTTTTCTTCTACTTGTTGAATTCTCTTTTCAATTTCAATCTCTCTCTCTCTCTTTCTTTCTTTCTTTCTTTCTTAGAGCTTACAGTACCTGGTATTCCCAGGTGCTCTCCTATCCAACTGCCAACTGGGGTCAACCCCACTTAGCTACCCTACTGACTTCAGTTGAGATCTGCTGGGCTCATGGTCGTATGGCCTATGGCCATATACTTTTCAATTTCTTGATGGTGTCTTTTTTTTTTTTTTTTTTTGAGACAGAGTGTCGCTTTGTTGCCCTGGCTCAAGTGAGTGCCATGGCGTCAGCCTAGCTCACAGCAACCTCAAACTCCTGGGCTTAAGCGATCCTACTGCCTCAGCCTCCCGAGTAGCTGGGACTACAGGCATGTGCCACCATGCCCGGCTAATTTTTTCTATATGTATTTTAGTTGGCCAGATAATTTCTTTCTATTTTTTTTTTTTAGTAGAGACAGGGTCTCGTTCTTGCTCAGGCTGGTCTCGAACTCCTGAGCTCAAACAATCCACCCGCCTCGGCTTCCCAGAGTGCTAGGATTACAGGCGTGAGCCACCGCGCCCAGCCTTGATGATGTCTTTTGAAGCACAAAAGTTTTAAATTTTGATGTAGTCTAAATTACATTTTTTTCTTTGTTCCTAGTGCTTCTGTTGTCATATCACAGACTCTTTCTCCTAAATCAAAGATTATGAAGATTTTTGGATGGCACACTCTATAGCATCAAGGGGGTGAGGTGAAGCTTTGTTCCCATAAAAGGCTGAGACTGGCATATTTGAATTATTCTGCAGGCTGACATGGAACTGAAACCCACTATACCATAAAGGATAAAACTACATAAATTTATACTATAATAGCATAATAACATATTATACTGTAATACCATTCATATATGTAGTTGTATATACGTTATATATATTAACCAATTACTGATATAACTAGGCCATATACTACATACATTTGTGTGCATGCATATATGTATCTATAAACACACATGACACTATAGTAAACAATGATAGACAGTATTATAATACTGTATATGAATATCCCCTTTAAATGCTGATACAAAAAGCCCCAGTGACATATTTGCAAGAAGAATCCAGCAATATATGATGATAATAATACTCCATGAACAATAAGATTTAATCCAGGAAAATAACATTGCTGTTACCTCTTAAAATCCACTCATGCAATCCACCAAAGTAATAGAATCAACATTAAAAACAAGTACATCCTAATAGATGCCAAAAATCATGTGACAAACCTCAACACCCCTTCATGATAAAAATACTCAATAAACTAGAAATAGAAGGGAACTTCCTCAATCTACCATCAGGCATGTACAAAAAACACACAGCCACGCCCACACTCAACGGTGAAAGGTCAAATGCTTTCTCCCAAAAATAAGACACAATAAATGACGCCTGCTCTCATTCCTTCTATTCATTTGGGAAAGGAGGTGCTACTAGGACAACCTGGCCAGAAAATAAAAGAAAAGCCTTCCAGATTCATAGGACATACACATAGTAGCACCCCTGACAGAAAAACAGACTTTGTCACTGCATATACAGATATGCAAACACAGACAGAGACACAGAAATGCAAAAGACCCCAAATGGCCAACATAATACTTAAGGAAAAAAGCTGTCTATAACACTTCCTATAAAGCTACAGTAATCAAGACAGCATGGTATTGACTTTTCAAAAAGAATGCACAAATACATTAATGGAACACAACAGTCAGCCCAGAAACAAACCCAAATGCATTATTAAAATGCATCATTAACCTACATGGAAAATGCAAAATTTGGAACTTCTAGATGATAACACAGGTGAAAAATCAAGATGACCTTGGATCTTTCAAGGTCTCACATGCAACAGCAAAAGTAAGACCTGTGAAAATTGCTCAATTGGACTTCATTCAAATTAAAAACTTTCTGTTTTGCAAAAGACATTGTTCATAGAATGAAAGATGGGTTGCAGAGTAGGATAAAATAGCTGTAAAACACCTGTCTCATAAAGAACTATTCCCCAAAATGTACAAAGAACTCTCAGTACTTAAAAAGAAAATAACCAACCAATGAAAAACTAAACAAAAGCTCTGGAAATACACAGCATCTAAGAAGACATACATAATAGCCACCAAACATAAGAAAGGATGCTCAACATCAGATGTCATTAGAGAACAGCAAATTAAAACAATGAAGTACCACCAAATACCTGGAAGAGTAGCTGAAATCCAAAACACTGACACCACCAAAGGTAAGCTGGTCTCTAACTCCTGGCCTCCAGTAATCCTCCTGCCTCAACCTCCCAAATGGCTAGGACTACAGTCGCCAGACATGACACCAAGCTCAAGATGAGGCTTGCAATAGCTGAATGGACAAACAAACTGGGACACCCATACAATGAAATATTATTCAATAATAAAAAGAAATGAGCTTTAAACCATGGGAAGACCTTAAATGCATATTGTTACAGGAAAGGAGCTATTCTGAAATGGCTACTTACAGTATGATTTCATGTATATAATATTTTAGAAAATGCAAAACTCTAGGGGCAGTAAAATCATCACTCCTTGCCAGGGATTAAGGGGGCTGGGGAGATGGAGAGGAGAGTAATGATTCAGTGGAAATGAGTTAAACTCCAAGTGTTAGTAAATCACAAGAATTAACATGTATGAAAGTCAGATGATTAATTCATACACACTTTACTGCATTTCCGACTCAATATCAATGTATCCATCATCTACAGCCCAGCAACTTTTTCCCAATGGATAAAAAACTTCATGTTCCATTTTCACTTGGGGACAAAACCAGGAATGACATTCTTAACAAGATCAAAAAATAAACTCGAAGCAACCCAAGTCCCATAAGCAATGCAATGGATGAGTCAACTGGGTGTCTGATGACTTTAGATAGCTGTGTGTGTACAACTGAGGCAAGGAGAGAGACAAAGGCACCAGAAATAAACCATTTCAGCATACCACATTAGTGGTATATTAATGGTAATATTAAGTTACTGAAAACTCAAAAGTGGCAAAACTCAGCTTTGTGATAAAGAGATGATAAAGCTATAAAGAGTAAAGAAAAGAATCACAACTTTGGTCACCTCTGGATGCCAAAGGGAGGTAAGATCAGGGAGGCACACCAGGACTGTCCGAGGTCTTTTGGTTTCCCTGGGTGGTGTGTCCCTGAGTATTTATATTATTATTTCAACTTAGCATCAAACAATTTATTTCAAGAACTCTATTTGGTTCTTCAGACCTTATCACACAGTCTACTAAGGTTCCGACCAAGTGAATAAAATTCTTACACCCAGATCATGGAAGAAAATTCTTAAATGCTTAGGTAAAGAGCAAATATACGGCAGCAAGATTCTGCAAAGGAAACCAAAGGGAAGCAGCTCAGGCAGGCAGCTGGCATCACCCCGAGTTCACAAGGGACCCCACACTCCCATAGGTCAGCACATTCCCAAGCTTGGGACCCACCCTGACCCTGCAGATGGAGCCCAGGGTGGCTCACTCCAAGGCAGTGTGGGAGGGAAACCTGAGCAGCCAGGAAACTGAATTCTATGGAAAAAACACAACCTGGAATTAATTAAACTCTTGTACCCCATAAACCGGCCTTGTATACAAAACGTTGCAATTCTGCTACCTTTCTTTGTTCATTGCCTGTATAAAGCAAGAACTTCACTTTTAACTTCGGAGCACTGAACCTATTTCTCTGGAGTATGTACTTTCTAGAATGGTCATTCTTAGCTTTTCGCTTGAATAAAATCTTTAAAAGTGAACTGTGATCCTTTCACTTATTTCAGGTTGACAAATTCAAATAGGGCAACAACATAACTGTAACCAATCAAGTACTTGACCTGGGTTGGCCTCTCCTGCACCTTATAAAAGCCTTTCCTTGCACCACAAACCACCAACCACGACTGGGCTTTTTCTCATTCATGAACCACTGTTTGCCCAAATAAACTCCTTAATTTTAACAGTGCGTCAGTTGACTTTTTAACAGGAATAAGGAGGGACTGTGGGGACCCCACAAACCACAGCCCCCCGCCTCGCTCAGGAACCCCACATATCTGTAACCGGCTCTATGAACAAATTTCAACGACCCAGGTATGTCTTTTGTAATCTTTCCCCTTAACTAACCACTGGACCTTTTGGGGTTGTTTTCCAGAAATGGCGGAATTTCTGCAAAACAAAGGAGTTGAGACTCCTCCGAAGGTCCCCGCGCAGACGTCTTGGCACGAAGACTCATCTTCCCCAACAACCCGCCCCAAGTCACGCACCCGCCCCCCGCCCCCCGCCCCCCCCTCACTTTCGGAGACAGATTTGAGGCCACTTGTCCCGCTCTCCCTAATTCCTATTAAAAATTCCTTTCTTCCTTCGCAATTCTCCTTGTCTTAATAACTGGCCCTCCCTGCAGCGAACAAACAGACCTAGCCGGAAAAGCTCTTGCGGTTTCCATAACAACCGACAGAACCCTCCCCCGATGACCCGCCCGCCGTCACCGCACAATCTGGAGAGATGCGGGGCTGTGGGCACGGAGCTGCCCAGAGAGGGCTCCGGGACCGGGGCCGAGGTCGCCACGCAGGGACAGGACAGGACACCCGGCGGCCCGGCTGCCGGCCCAGCCCCACCCCGCGGGCCGGGGGGACCGAGGGCCGAGCTGCGCCAGCGGCGACTCGGGTCCGGTCCGCAGACTCCGGAGCGGACCGCAGGGAGGCCCGGGTCCCGCCACAGCCGGTTCCAGCCGGTTCCAACCAGCCCCTCCTCCTGATCTGGGGCCCCCGGGCCCCGCACACTCACCATTCCCCGGCTTCCAGGTGTCCCGGCGTCCTCTCTACGGCTCCTTAGATCAGTACAGGTCACGGGGTAGGTGGCGGCGAGACAGGATCTGTGGTGGAGGCACCTGCAGCCTCTGGAAGCAGCGAAGATGGGACCCAGATCGCCGCGGGCGGGACACACAGGAACACTGGGAGCTGGGAGGTCGCCGCCTCCTTCCCGCGGCGCATTTGAATGGACAGCAAGCAGGCCCCGCCCCGGCGCCCCTGATTGGGTGTGGCTTCAGGCCCCGCCCCGGCGCCCCTCATTGGGTGGCTTCAGGCCCTGCCCCAGCGCCCCTGATTGGGTGTGGCTTCAGGACCCGCCCCGGCGCCCCTCATTGGGTGGCTTCAGGCCCTGCCCCAGCGCCCCTGATTGGGTGTGGCTTCAGGCCCCGCCCCGGCGCCCCTCACTGGGTGGCTTCAGGCCCCGCCCCGGCGCCCCTGATTGGGTGTGGCTTCAGGCCCCGCCCCAGCGCCCCTGATTGGGTGGCGCCCCAGGACTCAGTGTCCAGGGCCGGGACCCTGTCGCCTCAGAGCAGGAGGGGACCCCACACTAGGCCAGGCAAGACTGGGAAAGGACAGAGGGCCTGATGTCCTCGTGGAAATAGGAATTTGGGATGAGGCATGGCCAAGGCTTCCTCACATATCCGTCTGTCCCCTTGTCACAGTGTGGAAACGGTCCCTCCTTCAAATCTTTCATTTTCACAACAAGAGACTGTCACTTGGAGTCAATTTAAGGTTCTAACCTAAATAAACTGTTAAATTCATAAACCCTTTCTCCAGGAGACATCCCAAACAACTCTTTCTTTGAGCCTGACCTTGACAGATTTTCCTTCCTTTCTTTCTTTCTTTCTTTCTTTCTTTCTTTCTTTTTTTTTTCTTTAGACAGTCTCACTCTGTTGCCCGGGCTAGAGTGCCGTGGCATCAGCCTAGCTCACAGCAACCTCGAACTCCTGGACTTAAGCGATCCTCCTGCCTCAGCCTCCTGAGTAGCTGGGACTACAGGCATGCACCACCACCATGCCCGGCTAATTTTTTCTATGTATGTATTTTAGTTGTCCAGATAATTTCTTTCTATTTTTAGTAGAGACGGGGTCTCGCTCTTGCTCAGGCTGGTCTTGAACTCCTGACCTTGAGCCATCCTCCCCCCTCGGCCTCCCAGAGTGCTAGGATTACAGGCGTGAGCCACCGCGCCCGGCTGATTCTCCTTAATTTTAATAGAATTGAATTCGTCAAAATTTTCATGGGGGCCTTTTTTATTTTCCTAGATAAGAAAACATTCCCGGCCGGGCGCGGTGGCTCACGCCTGTAATCCCAGCACTCTGGGAGGCCGAGGCGGGTGGATCGCCCGGCCGGGAATGTGTGGATCCCTGCCTCAAATTCGTTTTTATGAATCCTTGGCTTGCCAATCAAGAGTATCCTCAAAATCACTTCAATTTC
>NW_027183317.1:15000-25139 GCF_041146395.1 Eulemur rufifrons | reverse complement strand
ACAAGTATGCTATATGCGAGAAATTTCAGAAAGCTGCAAAGAGTGACTTGTTGACAATGCTTGCATTGAATGATGTATCTGAATCTGTGAATCGAAGGGGTCAGCATCTGACCAGAAAGCACTGTTAGAAGAAGAGGGGTTTCGGGTCTTTTCCTAAATTGTATCTGCCTAAGGCGGAAAATATTTCTGTTTCCCTATGACATGGTATTTTCCTCACAAGCAGTGTTAATGGCTCCATATGTCTCTAGACTGGCTGCAGAGCAGAGACTCCATGGTCTCCACTACTTGACTCTGTCTGTCCAAGAATGGCCTCCACAGCTCTCCTCTGTGAGATATCCACTCTCAGAGGTGGCACGGTATGGTGGGTAGGGGGATATGCTGGATTTTGAAAACTCAGAGTTTGAACTCCAGTGCTTTATTTCTTAGCAACATGAACTTTGTCAGATCACATCACCCTGCTGAAGCCCAGTCACCTAAAGGGTAGAAAATGCAATGGATAGATTGACGCTTCTCTTCTCTTCTCCTCTCTTCTTTCTCTCTTTCTTTCTTTCCTTGTGTCTTCCTGTCTCTGTCTCTCTCTCTCTCTCTCTCTCTCTCTCTCTTTCTTTTTGTCTTTTTCTTTTTTTTCTTTTGACGGGCCCTCACTCTGTTTCCCAGACTAAAGTGCAGTAGCATCATCATAGATCACTGCAACTTCAAACTCTTGGCCTCAAGCGATCCTTTCCCCCTAGGCTTCCCAAAGTGCTAGGATGCAGTTTTATTTTTATCTGTGACACCATGGGAGGAAATATCTTTTAGGGTCATAGGGTCAGAAATTTAGATCTCTTCTTTGAACTCATGGTAGCGGCTAACTGGGATTTTCAGTGTGTAAACGTAAGCCACTTGTAATTTCACCAGTACTCCCGTTACTTGTCATCTATTCAGGAGGTGAACTCTTCTTCCCCTACCATCTACTGTTCAAACGCGTTGGCCACAAGGATAATTTGAATATCAGATTCAGAGCACAAATAATTAAGGTCCTGTAGCGTTAATAAGTAAAAGGGGCCACACACAAACCTGTGGAAGTCTGTGTCCCTTCCAGTTTTTTTGTTTGTTTGTTTGTTTTTGGGCCCCCCCCCCCCCCGAGACTGAGTCTCACTCTGTTGCCCGGGCTAGAGTGAGTGCCGTGGCGTCAGCCTAGCTCACAGCAACCTCAAACTCCTGGGCTCAGTCGATCCTCCTGCCTCAGGCTCCCCAGGAGCTGGGACCACAGGCATGTGCCACCATGCCCGGCTAATTTTTTTCTATATATTTTTAGTTGTCTGGACAATTTCTTTCTATATTTTTAGTAGAGACGGGGGCGGGGGGTCTCACTCTCGCTCGGGCTGGTCTCGAACTCCTGACTTTGAGCGATCCTCCCGCCTCGGCCTCCCAGAGTGCTAAGTTTACAGGCCTGAGCCAACGCATCCGGCCTGTGTCCATTCTTTAATGTTGTGTGTTGCTCAGTTATGAAAAGGCAAGGGAACATAAAATCCGAGTTTTAGGGATGACTTATAGGCTCAGTATTCTTTTTTTTTTTTTTTTTTTTTTGCCTCCTCTAAGCCTATGTGAATATCAAGGAGGGTAAAAAATTCAGTGTTCTCAGTTCAGTGCCCAACCAACCTCTGTTTCCAGAGTAAAAATTGAGCATCCTATTACACCTTTATTTCCCTTTGGTATGCTAAGGCCCAACTCGGCAGAGAGGTCACTGTTTATTCTCTTGGCTAAGATCACATGTGCCATAGTCTGTCTGCTTTGTCTCCTTTAGGGGTAATCATCCAATCTTACCCGGGCCCCTCACATCCTCGTGACAATAGGCCTCCTTGGTTTACTGAAATAGAAAAGACCGGCTCATCAGCAATGTTTGATCGGTTGCTTCAGAAACAAATGTTGTTCTGCTTTCTTTACTATGTTTTTTTTTTTTTTTTTCCTTCTTTCTTCCGTCAGACCCAATCCGATATAGGTGGGAGAGAAGGTAACCGGAGCCTCTTGAAAAACCGAAGTGAACCAAAGCGAGCTCACAGATTCAGATAGAAATCAGGAGGAAGAAAAATTGAGAGATAACATGGATTTTCTGTCTAGCGGGTGTTCTCACACTTCAATTTTACCAGAAGCGTTAGGTAGGATGACGATGACGATAATTGTGACAAACACTATTCTCATTGGACAGATAAGGAGGCAGGCTCAGAGTGACGAGTAACCTGGGCCTAAATAGATCGCTAAGAAGCATCATAGTGTGTTCCTTGGTTACGCTGTTTTGTGAAGCTCAAAAAGTTTGGGGTGCGCGTGCGCGTGCGTCCATGTGCGTACGCAATCATAGGTGTTCTAGTAAAACGGATATGAGGTAGGATTTCCCATACCTTCAATGATTTCATGTCCTGCAGGAACATAATGTTCCGGGATCAGGTTTTTATTCTGCCTTCTGTGCCACATGCTCAACATGCCTGTGACTTTACAGCCGAGACTTGCTCAGGGGGAGCCCATTCTCATCTTCTGGGAGGTTCTGCTAATCTTTAAAAGACAAGGACATAGGAAGATGATCCTATAACAACGACTGTGACCACGATTAAAGGCTTACTGTTTACCACGCGTGCTTCTGTGGGCTTTGCCTGCATTTGCTTTTTCACTCTGCACAATATCCCTGTGGGGTAGGCACCATGATTTCTGCATTTGCAGATGAAGAGGCTGAGGCTCAAGAGGATGTATGACTCGCCAAGTTACCAAACACGGAGTGTCGTCCAGGTAGCCAGTCCAGGCCCCCCGGCTCTGCAGCCACTCTGCAATGCTGATTCTGAGCCTGACCGTTTCATCACTGGTGGCTCCCTGAGAACCTTGACTCGGCCCCCTTCCTCAGTTCACTTGGGAAACATATTCATGTGTGTGTATTTCTCTCCTTCCCTCTCCCACCCCCCCCCCCCGTTTTAGTTTTTATTATTTTGAAAAGTGCATAGAACGATAAAAACTTTAAAAGTAGGAAAAAGCTTACGGAACACATAAGGACACAGAGAAAGAAAATATCTGTGTACAACAGTGCAACGCATTTGTGTTTTAAGTCGTGGTGTTGCAAAAGAGTCCAAAAGTTTAAAAGAAAGAAAGAAAAACAAACAAACAAACAAACAAAAAAAAAAAAGCCAAACCACCATGGAAAAGTTTATGAAGTGAAAACACTTACAGTAAGCTAAGGTTAATGTATTATTGAAGAAAGAAATTTCTAAAGGTAAATGTCGTGTGGCCTAAGTGTCCAGGGTTTATGAAAACCTACAGTAAGTAATGTCCTAGGCCTTCACATTCACTCACCACTCACCGCCAACTCACAGACTCACCCAGAGCAACCTCCCGCCCGCCCTGCAAGCTCCATTCACCGTAAGTGCCCTGGCCAGGTGTCCCACTGCACAGAAACCTATTAGACTGCATTTCTTCCCATTACTATCAGTAGTTGTACATTTCTTAGGACTGTAGGCCTACGATACACCTCCAGGCATAGTTAGGGGTTGGGAAGAGGAGGGAAGAGGCCATTCTTCATTTATTTTTTTTTTTTTTTTTGTTGAGACAGAGTCTCACTTTGTTGCCCAGGCTAGAGTGAGTGCCGTGGCGTAGCTCACAGCAACCTCAAACTCCTGGGCTTAAGCGATCCTACTGCCTCAGCCTCCCGAGTAGCTGGGACTACAGGCATGCGCCACTATGCCCGGCTAATTTTTCTATATAGATTTTTAGGTGTCCATATAATGTCTTTCTATTTTTAGTAGAGACGGGGTCTCGCTCAGGCTGGTCTCGAACTCCTGACCTTGAGCAATCCACCCGCCTCGGCCTCCCAGAGTGCTAGGATTACAGGCGTGAGCCACCGCGCCCGGCCCATTCTTCATTTATTAATTGGGTAGCATGGGGGCAGGGGAGGCAGTTTCCTCCTTCTCCCCCTCTTGTTTTTCTTTATTCCTCTCCCAGTTCCCCCTTCCATCGTCTCGATGGATTTGGATGAGACGTAGACATTTTCTACGTCAGGCCTTAATCATACCGAGGGAGCAGGAGAAAAGTAAGCCGCCTACCATGACACGATGGAATGGAAGTTTGTCAGCCATTGACTGCTGTGGCATTCCGACATTTAGTGTCTTCAGGACATTCTATATTTCTGCTATCCCACTAGAATATATCTCCTCGATCACTACTGTGTGGCCACATCCCAGCTGTTTCGTGAGCCACCCTCAATGTTCGTGACGATGTAGTGTGGGGACTCCCTCCGTCTGGTGCCTTAAACTCGCACATTTGGGGTTTTGTATCAGGATAGCAAAGCGATCACCTTTAAATAACCTGGCTGGCCATGGTGGCTCATGCCCGTGATCCCGGCAACTTGGGAGGCAGAGACGGGAGCGTGACTTGAGCCCAGCAGCTGGAGACCAGCCTGGGTAACACGATGAGACCTCATCTCTACCAACAAAAAAAAAAAAAAGAAAAATTATGGCGGGTGTGGCAGCATTTGCCTATAGTCCCAGCTACTCAGAAGGCTGAGGCAGAGAGGATCACTTAAGCCCTGGATTTGGAGCTTGCTGTGAGCTACAATCAGGCCAAGGCGGCCTGGGAGAGGACAGAGTGAAAGAAATCCTGTCTCAAAAAAAAAAAAGAAAAGAAAAGAAAAGAAAAGAAAGAAAACAAGACCGATAACACAACACAACTTAGAAGACTTGGTGTTACCGAAAGCTCGGCCACTTGCCCACGAGGCCGAATAACGAGGACAAGCTGTTTGAGGAGGAAGGAAAGAGAGAGTCTATTTTGCCGGTAAAGGAGAAAATAGGGTAGACCTTCCCATCTCAAGCCTCCGAATTTCCCGGAACATAGGGCTAGGCAGAAATACAGAGCTTTTAATGAGGGGGGGAGGGGTTCTCAGCTTTAGCGTTGATTGTGGTTAATTATTTCAATCGTCCAGGCTCTGCCAAAAACAAAGCCTGTGAACTCTGCCGGCCGCCCACCTGGGGGGGGGGGCGGGGCAGGGGACCACTTGGGAGTTTTAAGAAAAGATTTAACCTGCCTTGGGGACATAGGCCAGACTACAAGCTCCCAAAAGTGGTGGTGGTGGTGGTGGTGGTGGTGGGGAGCGTAAAACGACAGAACGTCTTTCTGTCCTTTATTGGTTTCTCCTTTTTCCCCCCTAGGTGCCAAAAGACCTGAGACTGATGCCGAAAAGAAATAGGTACAGGCGCCCACGTGCACACACAAAGATATACGATCGAATACATCGTGTTGACAGTCGGGGAAACTGGAAGATGATGGGGAAGTATCACGAGCAACTTTGTATTTCTTCCAGGACAGGAAAATGGACACGAAGAGAAAAATTCATCGTTCTCGGCGTAGGATAAAAAGCCACATCTTGTTACTTAATATAATTCATTCTGTGATTTAAGTTTTTATACGATATGATATTCGATAAGCCTAAAACACAAGATAAAAGAGAAACAAACAAAAGGGAAAAAATAAAAATAAAAAAGACGACGGGCAGAGGCCTACGGTCCCGGGAGGAGGCAGAGAGCGGGAGGAGGGGCGCCTCCCGCAGACAACAGGGCGGGTGGGCGGAGACCCGCTAGAGGCTAGGGCTGCCCCGGGCGGGCCCAGAGCTGCGGGCCCGGGAAGAAGAGGGTGGGACCGTCCGGACCGTGCTCTCCTCCCCGCCCTCCACACCTCCCGGGAGTCAGCTCTTAAACTCCCAACGTCACCTGACTTTCCGGATCCCGAGGTCTGATCAAAGTGGCCGCTAGGTGACACCCAGCAACCGCTGCCGGTGTCATCCTGAAAAGAACGGACCCTATGACTGACGGGGGTGGGGCGCACAGTGGGTGGCCCGGCCAGCTCCCCTTCCTCCTCGGAGCGGATCGGATCATCTGGAACTTTATCCAGAGAGGAGAGAGTGCCCCTGGGTGTGTGCTAGAAGCCGGAGGGTTGGGGCAGGGACCTACCCAAGAGAGAAGTAGAGTACAGGGAGTTTCAGAGTTGACCCACTCACCATCTCGCCCTGGTCAATACAAGAGTGGCAATATCTGTCACCGTGGAATGAACACTTGGTACCGAAGACCTTTGTCTATGCTGGCCCCCCTATGCCTAGGGGGGGGCATGTGGCCAGAATCTGACATCCTAAACGTCTTCGTAGAAAGAATTTGGGGGTGGGGGTGGGGGAGAGAGACAGAAAAAGAAAAGAGAGGGGGAAAGAAATGGCTGCCACAAAACTATCAGAACAGAGAAGCGACCGATAGGGCCTATCTGGTTAAGTTCTTTCCCTACCCAGAGAACGACTTGACGTAGCTGACGTCACTGCAGTCAGGCCACGTTCCGGTGGACACAGAGAGTCAGGGATAGAATTTCACGCTCGGCACTGTCTCTCGGGACAGCGGGAAGGTGGAGGGTGGCTGAGGGTTCTATGCTCCTTTATCACACACCGTCAGGTAGGTCAGGTAAAATTGAGGACAGATTTCCAGTGTTTCGAGAAAGGAAGAGCACTCGTGCAGGCCATCTATCTGTACGTGGGAGAGTGTCCCCGAAAAGTGGCTTTCAGTGCCGGGATGTGCCTAGGCCAAGAAGGTACACGATCCTGAGTGAGAATGGTCCGTCCCATCGAGTCAGTCGGTAGGAGGCCACCGGGTCGAGACGGAACTGCCCCCCCACCCGCCCCCGCCCCCGCCCCCGCCCCCCAGAGCAGACAGACTCAGAATGGAGTCACTCGGTGCCAGTGCCCTGCCCGGGTGCCCCATCATTCAACCGAACTGGGAAACAGGTGGGCTTTCCGACCCTCGGGAGGGAGCTTCACCGGCGGGCGGACAGATCAGAAGGGGCCCGGCTCCCTTGAGCGGGCAGGCTGGGGACGGTCGGTGGGGTCTCTTGACAGGAGGCACCACGGAACCCTTGAGGCAATGTCGGGGGCACCTATGTTGCGGTCCAAAGCTAGCGTCTGAGAAGTCGTCCCGAAAGCATGATGGCGTCAACAAGTCCCCTCCGTTCAAGAAACGAGATTCATTTCTAGAGGAGGGCCACCCCCGCGGGAGGACCGTAGGCTTCCTGTGGACATTCTCTTCAAAAGGCAATTCACTCAGCGGAGTGAAAATCGGAAAAATCGCTGTCCTCTGACGCAGCTGCAGAGAAAAGATGGCACCAAAATCAATGAAACACACACACACACACACACACACACACACAAACACACCTCCTCCCATCTGAACGAGCACTCCGGACGGTCACATAGGGAGAGCGACGGGCTCTCTTCCCCCCCCCTGTGGTTTTCTACCTTTTGTTGCGGTTTTTTCCCTCAGTGGATAGAGGAGGAGACACAGGGGGCTCAGCCGGCATGCGAGTGGGTTTATCATCCTCTGTGAGTATCAACACGCGACACCACCTAAGTGAAGGAACACACCGGTGTTTCATGTGATGTGGCTCAATGCCTGGCAGATACGAGCCTTTGCAGGCCTCCTCGTGATCGACAGGACGTCGCCTTGGACACGGACACATCTTGTCCCTCCCTCCCGAGGCGATAGGCGGTTCCGTACCTCCTCGGGGCCAGGGCACAGTCTGCCTAGGCACCTACAACACGTGTGGCAACAGCCTCGATGGCTCTGCCATGAGAACGAACTCCCGTGGCACGGGGGTGGGGTGGGGGGGGGTCGGGTGCTGAAGAATTCAGCTGAGTGAAGGAATGCCACGGGATTCAGAGTGCCATCGGTGGGCTGAGAGGCGAGCAGGGCGGGCTTTGAAAGGGTAACATTCTCCCTGCCTTCCGTCTGGCTGTGAATACAGAACGTACACGCCAGGCGGGGTGGCTCACGCCTGTAATCCTAGCACTCTGGGAGGTAGAGGCGGGTGGATCGCTCAAGGTCGGGAGTTCGAGACCAGCCTGAGCAAGAGCGAGACCCCCATCTCTACTAAAAATAGAAAGAAACTATATATCTAAAAATATATACAGAAACAGTATCTAAAAATATATACAGAAAAATATTAGCCGGGCACGGTGGCGCATGCCTGTAGTCCCAGGTACTCGGGAGGCTGGGGCAGTAGGATCGCTTGAGCCCAGGAGTTTGAGGTTGCTGTGAGCTAGGCTGACGCCACGGCACTCTAGTCTGGGCAACAGAGTGAGACTTTGTTTCAAAAAAAAAAAAAAATATATATATATATATATATATATATATATATAAATATATATACACACACACACACACACACACACACACGTATATCCAATTAGCTGGGCATGCTGGCACATGCCTGTAATCCCAGCTACTCGGGAGGCTGAGGCAGTCTGATCGCTTGAGCCCAGGAGTTTGAGATTGCTGTGAGCTAGGCTGACGCCATGGCACTCTAGCCAGGGCAACAGAACGAGAGACTCTGTCAGAAAGAAAAGAAGAGCGAGAGCGAGAGAGCGAGAGAAAGAAAGAAAGGAAGGGAGAGAAAGGAAAGAGAAGGAAGGGGGGGGGAGAGAGAGAGAGAGAGAGAGAGAGGAGAAAACTATTAAAAAATTCGGGACCAGATCCATCGGTCGGTACTCAGAAGCGTGACGATCGGGTGTTCCCGAGCACGTGTGAGATGTGTCTTCTCCCTGACGCCGCGTTTCCTCCACACACACATCACCCATCTGCCGTGGAAAAAAAGCAACAAAAAGAGAGAAAGAGATTAAGAAGGGAAAATGGAAACAGGGCAAAAGAGGAAGAAAGAAAGAAATTTCGAAAAAAAGAGACCAAAGTCACAGCGAGAAGGAAGAATACTGAGCCCAGAGCGACACCTAGTGACCACACCGTCACAAGCACCCTAGGGCCCCAATTCGCCAGAGACATCTGGTGGACCCCAGGGCAACATGTGGTCGACCCGGGGCCATGGCGTCTGCAGCCGATTCCCAGGCGGGCACACGAGCCCGGGGAAACTCATTCTCAGCGCGGGGAGGAGGGGAGGGGAAATAATAGCAAAGTCACACCAGATCCCTTTCTAGTTCATAAACGTGTTGATTGCGTGTTCACGCGCACGTGTGAGAAGGGCCTCCTGGTGTGTCGGCACGTCACCCGCGTGACGTGAAACCATGAATCCGGGGGGGGGGGAGCGGAAAGGCGGGCAGGAAAAGGCAAAGAGAGAATAGATAAAATGAAAGGACCAAAAAGAAAGTCACACAGCAGGGTAGGGGAGTGAGAGCAAGTCGAGAGACTGCAGACAGAAACTCCGAGAGGAGAGGAATGCTCCGGAGCGCCCCCTCGCCCCGCGCGAGAAGAATACCGATCGCAGGGTGACCCCTAGGGGCAGCGAGGCCAGAGAGACCAAATCCGTCCCGAAGCCTCCCTGTCAGGACGACAACCACAGACCAGACATCTGGTCAACCACCCAAGGACCAGACATCTGGTCAACCAGCGAACCCATGCGGAGGCCGCATGCAGCAGCGACATCTGCACGACCACTCAGGGTGCTCCCTGCCGGGAGGGTGTGTCTCTATGTGTGTGTGTCCGGGGGGGGGGGGGAGATTGCGATGAAAGTCACGCCAGGTCCCGGGATAGCTCGTGAGCGTGATAATTGCGTGTGTGTGGAGAAAAAAGGGGGCGGGGCGATAGGGAGTAAAGAAAGGAGGAGCGGGCGAGCGGAGGGGTGGGGAAGGAGAGGGAGTCGAGAAGCCCGCAACCGCAGCGCCCCCTGGCGGTGATCCCCCTCCATAGCATCGATGGGGCCAGCCCCGCAGAGACTAAGTGCGACGGGACATCTGGTCAACCCCAAGGACCATGGGATCCCGGCACGAAACCGGCGGAGGAGGAGGAGGAGGAGGAGGAGGAGGAGGAGGAGGAGGAGGAGGAGGAGGAGGGCTAGGGGGCGGCGGGGGCGGGCTAGGCGGCGGAGGCGGGCTAGGCGGCGGCGGGCTAGGCGGCGTAGGAGGCGAGCTAGGCGGCGTCGGCGGCGGGCTAGGCGGCGGCGGAGGCGGGCTAGGCGTCGGCGGGCTAGGCGGCGGCGGAGGCGGGCTAGGCGTCGGCGGGCTAGGCGGCGGCGGCGGCGGGCTAGGCGGCGGCGGGCTAGGCGTCGGCGGCGGCGGGCTAGGCGGCGGCGGGCTAGGCGGCGGCGGAGGCGGGCTAGGCGTCGGCGGGCTAGGCGTCGGCGGGCTAGGCGGCGGCGGAGGCGGGCTAGGC
>NW_027183317.1:0-2500 GCF_041146395.1 Eulemur rufifrons | reverse complement strand
GCCTGGCACGGGACCGGGTGGAGGGCCGCACGCTCACAGGGGATGGGGAGGGGGCGCGAGACGGGCCGCACCACCACCCCCTTCCCCCAGCGCACACCGGGGCGACCCGCGGCCGGGGCACGCAGCGCACACACGCGGGCGCCCTTCACAGCTGGAACGCCGGCCCGGCCCGGCGTGACCCTCCCCCAGAGTTCAGGGGGGAGGCGCGGACCACGTTAGGCGAAGAGTGGCACTCGGCCCCCACCGCGGGGGCCGGCGGACCGCTCCCCCCCACGGCAGGGGAGGAGGGAACTCTGCCCACGCACAACTGGCAGCCGCAGGGGCGGCGGCTGACGACGCGCAGAGAGGCGGCGGGCTGGGGGATCCGACAAACCCCAGAAGAGGACACGCCTCCATGATCGCTAGAGAAGACGCTTTCTCGCCGAAGGTGGATCGCCCCCGACCCCCGGTCGCCCCCGTAAGGGCCCTGGGCGGAGGCGTTCAGGCACGCCCTGGGGGAGGTGTGGGGGGGGTCTGCGGCATGGGGCAAAACACGCACGGTTGGCGACTCCTGAGCGTTCGCGGTCGGGGCCCCTGGTCCAAAAGCCCCCTCACTTCGAGGGGAACACTCCCCCGTCGGTATGGGAGAGGGGTCACCGAGGCAGACCAGGCCGGTGGCAGAGGCCCCCCACGGGGCCGGCCGGCACCACGTCGCCGGCCCAGCCCCACCACGATCGCCCACACGACCGTGCAACCACCCCCCCCTCGGGCAGGGTGGGAAGAGCACAAGCCGTGCGCTCGCCTTTCGAAGTCCGCCACGCACACATCGTGGGGACGCCGAGACAACGCCCCCCGCCCGCCCACGCAGCGCAGGAGGATGCCTCTAGGCTTGCCCGCCTCGACCCCCCCAACCCCAAGCACGCTGCTCGAGGGTGTACCCAACGCAGCAGACGCTGCAGCGGCGACCAGAGGGGGGACGCCGGGAACGAGGACGACAACCACCGCTCGGTTTCGGGCACCTTGGAGAACAACCCGGTGCGCTCCGGGGGCACCACAAAAGGGCCACACAGACCCAGCAGCCGCGCGCCAAACGGGGCGCGCGACCGGGCGGGCGGCACGGCCCCGCACCCGTCCGTCGCGGGCAGGGGGGACCCCGGCCAGGCAACAGCCACACAGGGCGAGCGAGGGCTGCCCGCTGCGTCAAGAGGACTCACGACCCCCCGCCAACGCCACGAGGCCGAGGGCGGGGCGACCGCGGTCGGGCCGGATAGTCTCGCACCCGCGCCTCCCACGCACCGCCCACAGGCGGGGAAGGAGAGGTGAGGTGCCCGCGGGCAGAACGAGAAGAGCGGCCACCATTCACCATGAATGGACCGTCCCTCGCCTGGCACGCGGCTCAAGGCCCGGGAGAGCGCGACGTCACCACATCGATCAGGCCCCGAGGACGGGGAGGGTTGGGGGAGGTCAGTCAGACCGGCGAGGACAGCGATCGGAGGAGCCCGCTTCAGCCTCGCCAGCCCCGCCTCCCAAGCACAACCCAAAGACGAGGACCGCCTGACACGCAACGGCACAGAGCCAGCGGGGTAAGGGGGAAGGTTGCCGCAAACCTCCCCCCCTCCCCCGGGTGCCGTCTCTCGAGGGGACAAGAGACCAACGCGAGAGGCGGGCACCACCGTCGGGACACTCCGACGCCCTAGAGCCGGCGCGCGGGCCCAGGCGGTCAGCTCAAAGGGAACAGGGCAGGGCGCTGGATCCCCAGGAACCCAGAACCCTGTCCGCGTGCGGAGGCCCAACCCCTCCAGCGACAGTCGCCGAAGGACAGCGTGTCAGTACTAACCTGCAGGCGGAAGATGACGATATGAGGTGATCAAAAACACCGCGCAGGAAGACGGGGACCGAGCCACTTGAACACGCCTGCCCCCACGACACTCGACACGGCCACCTGTCCCCAGCAGGTCCCCAGCGCCAGCAGACAAGGGGCACTCAGGGACATCTGGTCGGCCCCCGTGGCGTAGAGGGCCAGGGAGGCCCTCACCGTCCACGCGCGCCACCCAGGGCCCAGCACGGGGACTTGTGGAGGAGAAAACATCGGGACGGGACCGCCACGGCCCACGAGCGGCCGCGGGCCGACAGGGGTCGCCCTCGCCGGCCACCCAGGGCCACCCAGGGCCCGGTCCCCGGCCCCAGCACGGGGACTTGTGGAGGAGAAAACATCGGGACGGGACCGCCGCGGCCCACGAGCGCCCGCGGGCCCACAGGGGTCGCCCTCGCCGGCCACCCGCGCCACCCAGGGCCACCCAGGGCCCGGTCCCCGGCCCCAGTCCCCGGCCCCAGCACGGGGACTTGTGGAGGAGAAAACATCGGGACGGGACCGCCGCGGCCCACGAGCGCCCGCGGGCCGACAGGGGTCGCCCTCGCCGGCCACCCGCGCCACCCAGGGCCCGGTCCGCGCCCCCAGAGTAGGACTCGGAAGAAGCCACGGACGACTGGGTGCCACTCACAGGGCTGTCCCTGCCTCCTG
>NW_027183316.1:0-25362 GCF_041146395.1 Eulemur rufifrons | reverse complement strand
TGGGGGTACAAAAGTTTAGGTGATATTTTAATAGGATGGAGACATAATTTATCATCTAAACTAGGGCATTTTTGAGAGTGGAAGGGGTGATGTGAGTAATTACATAGGGACAGGAGGTGTAAATTTTTATTATCCCAGGGAAACTGGAGAAACTATGACCCTAACTCATAAATGTACAGGGTATTTTTCGAGATCTGGTAGAGATGCTTTGTAATGTCCCACTTTTTCCATTTAGCCAATTCTAAGCTAGAAATCTATAAAGTGAATTTATGAATGCAACTTCTTTAACGTTAATTTTCAACCAGTCATTAGTTGACAATTTATGTTCTAATATTAGGCATATTTTACACAAAGAGTTTCAAGAAGTTTTTGGATTTTTTTTCCTTCCTCCTTCTTCCTTTATGCAAGAATTTCTTAGTTAAGAGATCAACATTGCAAGGAATATTGTTGAAAGCTTTAAAAATACTATCAGTAAACTTTTTGGTAACTCTTAATAGTGTAAAATGTCAGGTTGCTACTAAATCACAGTCAGGTAATGACTCCAAACTTCTTTCCTTAAAATATGCTCAAGGTTTTTAATTTATTTAAACTTTAGGGTTTATTATTTGTTTGTTTCATTTTGTTTTAATCTGTAAAGTGCTGCCTTTAGTATCTGTCACACTTATTTCAAAAGGTTGTTACGGGCACTAATTCCACAGTGGGTGTGGGACTCTTTGTAAGCTGTACAAGATGTAAGTGAAAGAGATAAATTTTGCTGTTATAGTAAGTATCTATTTGTACAACTGCTCACAAGGAATACTCCCTTCCTTCTAATGAGTTTTCAAATATTTAACCCCTCCATCACAAAATCTGATGTATAATATTGTATTTCTTTTACAACTGAGCTATTTTTAATTGAAAAAAGCAATATATGTATATACATAAAATAAAAATTTCAAATGCTATAAAAAGGTATTACAAAAGTATTAAATCTTGACCAGTCTAGATTCCCAGGCCTCTATTTCTCATCCCTAGAGGCAATTTCTGTTACTAATATCTTGTGAAGTATTTCAGAAATATTATATGCCTAGATGTCCCCTTTTTAAAAATATGTGGAAGTCCACTATACACAATGTGCTCCTTTTATTCTTTTTGGCTTAACAATACATCTTAAATATTGGTTCAGAGCACACAGATCAACCTCACTCTTTTTGATTTCATTTTATGAAGTACCATGAAGTATTTAATCTGCTATCACTTTCTAAGCCATTTCCAGTCTAATAGTCTCGGCAGATATTATCTGAGATAATAACCTAAGTTGGATAAATATTAGCCAGTTCTTATAAAGATTTTACCTTGAGAAGTTTTTCGGGGGTGGAGGGTGTTCAGAATCAGGGCTGATCTCAGAAATGAAGAACGACTGTGTTCCAGATTTTCTTTAATAATCCCATCTGCTCTGACTTCCAGACCTTCGAGGCAAGAATGGAGCAGCCACACTGCAAAAGAACATAGATACTTTGAACAGAAGAAGTCTGGTATTAGGAAACAAAATCTATTTTGAGTTATGTTCTGGAACAAAGCTTAATAAACTGTCTACTAATATTGCCCATAAGGGCAGTATTTTTTTTTAACCTGTAGGTTGCCGCTCATTTAGTAGATCACAATATTAATTTAGTGAGTCATGACAAATATTTTGTAAAATGAGAGAATAAAAAAGAAAAATCATAGTTCATCATATGTAGTGCTTAGTGAAACTCGGTCATCTCTATCTATGTCTGTACATATATAGATACATACACACATCTGTATGTGTTTATGTCTATCTAAAAGTATACATATACTAGGACATGATGTAAAATCTTTTTCTTACTGTTGGTTGCCATTAAAAATGTTCGAAAGCCATTGGTTTAGAAAAACCTTACCGCTAGTAATCGTTTTATATTTGCTTTTCACATTCACTTTTTTCCTTATAACCCCCTAAGCTTCTTACCCACTTTTGAAGCAGAGATTAAAAATAGAAAAGAGGCCGGGCGCGGTGACTCACACCTGTAATCCTAGCACTCTGGGAGGCCGAGGCGGGTGGATCATTTGAGTTCAGGGGTTCGAGACCAGCCTGAGCAAGAGCGAGACCCTGTCTCTACTAAAAATAGAAAGAAATTATATGGACAACTAAAATATATATATAGAAAAAATTAGGTGGGCATGATGGTGCATGCCTGTAGTCCCAGCTACTAGGGAGGCTGAGGAAGGAGGATCGCTTGAGCCCAGGAGTTTGAGGTTGCTGTGAGCCAGGCTGACGCCACAGCACTCTAGTCCAGGCAACAGCGTGAGACTCTGTCTCAAAAAAAAAAAAAAGGAAAAGAAAAGAAAGAAGGAGAGATTTATATGTGGAAGGGGCAGGGAAAAACAGTGGTTGGATGGTTTCTGGATTTATCTGCACCACAGTAAAATAGCCAAAGAGACACTGTCACCCTTAAATAAAAATCTCATGACGGGGCTGGTAGAGTTGTTGGAAATTCAAGTTGTCTTTCTGGTTGCATGATTTACTCCACATAGGACTGAAGATGCAAGATCTTAACACTTACTCTCAGAGCTTGTCTTATCCTCCCCACCTGGCTGGGAATTCCTTCCACACCTGCTCATACCATAAATCAGGCAATGCAATGAGAGGTTTGGTGGTTGCTGCTGTTATCATCCAATCTGCTTCTGACATTAAAAAGATAACCTTTGTAAAGGCATGCCTCCCCATAGGAACACATTTTAAATTATTAACTGGAGTGGAATTTCCCAGAAGTCAAACTTGCTTGATGGTTTGTAATGGAACTTTTGAAAAACCTTAGACCAAAATAACCGGCAACAATTTTCCTCTCCCTAAAAGGAGGCGGAACAGAATAGAATAGCGCAGTCATAGATGAAAATATCGTTGTGATCATTGTGTTCTCACAGTGATCCATTCACTGCTGCTTGGAAGCAAACCCTCTGGAGAATGAGACAAGTCAACAACACAGTGTTCCCAACCTCTACCCTCTGACCAGGGATCTTGGGTCCAGATGCAAAAAAAAAAAAAAAAGAGTCGATTCCTATGGGACACTCTTGTAGCTCAGAAAAATGACGTAAAATCTAAAGGTCACCAATACATTAAATTCATTCTGTTCTCCATTGGTTTGCACAGTGTCGACTCTAGCATGGAACACTGAATTTACAGAGCCCCATTATTTTGAGCTTTGCCACTCGTGCTACCCCTCTCTTCTTTGCTCTATTTCCTTCTTTGTCCCCCTATTCTCTTTCCCTAAAAGAGGACCCTGTGAGGAGGAAACTGTCCTTTGCAGAATTTAATTCCCAGACGTCTCCTGGAGTGAGAACCCAAATCAACCCCTGGTCAGCACTGTGCTTAGGCCGACATCACTGGCTCTTCGCAAGCTACTAGATTTCAGGCTCACCCAACTGGTCTCCAGCTCCTCCCACCTTGCTACCGTCCTCAGGTGAAACCACTGAATCTTTCTTTGCTGTCTTAACTCTATCTCCATACCTTGAGACCAATCTGAACTGAAGGCAAGAGATACTATCACAGACCAACACGTGTAGCACCAAGCACACTTCATTCTGGTCTTGTCCCAATATCCTGATTCCAATAAATGGACTCTTACCTTGTCCCCAAGCTGCAATCTCCCTTGAGTGACCCGATCTGTTAACTGGGTTTCTGCCCAGCTTCCACACCCTGTTCTAGTAAACTGATTTGAATTTTCCCAGCCCAGTGGGTCTGAGAACACCAGGAGCAAACCTGTCATCTCACGCAGTCGACTTTCTTGATGCAATGCAATTAAGGAGACTGCACACTAGATGGAATGCTTCATTCTCACCAATACAACCTCCGACAGCAAGTCTCGGATAATCTTCGATTTTAGAGAATGAAGCTTCTCAATGATTAACAAAGCAGGAGTCATTCAGAGAAGGAAGTTGTCCTGACACTTTATGGCTTCAGTGTCTTTGAGAGAAACGTGGTTTCCTAGTAAGTTTGCAGGGGCTTTAATCTGTGTCTGTTATTCTAGTCTGATAAATGGTGGGCAGATTTTTCACTCTCTCAGTCTGAACTAATTTTTACTTTCCTAAGAGGTATGTTTCTGCTAAAAGCAACACTATGCTTATCCTACTAGCCCCTTTCCCAGATTTAGGCAGAACTCCCAGGTGCCTGCCTGTTCTTTAAATATCACCCATTCCAGATCATCATCGCCTGTTGGACTTTGTATCGCTCCCACCATTTCTGTTTCTCTTTTGCTCTGGTAGCCTGAGCACACATTGCTGCTTTGTCTGCACACAGATTCCCTTCTTTAAACACTGCAAAGTCGCATAACTTCTCCCCTGTCCCATGTAGAAAAGAAGTCCATGTTCTGTCTCCTTTCTATCTCATTCTGCTACTGGAAGCCTGCCATAAACGGTCAGGTTCTGAGACTCAGCAATTCCCATCTTTAAACTGAACTCAAGAGGCGTCTTCTGGATTTCATGTTGTTTTGCCTTAACTTTGTAGATGTTCTCTGTCTCACGAGTCTCTCTGACTCTGGGCTTCTAAAGTTCAATTCTTAATTTTGACATACTTTGGCTCTCTATTAAGATGGCAAAACTGTGTCCAAAGTTGAGGCACATCCTTCGATTCATTGTACTGCTTCTTGTTTGAGATACAATAAACTCAACTTTTGATTCAAAATTGGACATTTCATATTTAATGACCTAATACTTTGCTATTGCAGCTTGAACTAAGACAGATGGTTTTCCAAAAATCAGTAAATACAGGGAACAGTTGGATGAGCTGTGTTTCTTCAATACCCAAAATACCTTGTGCATTTGTGTATTGGTATCATTGCATTACATTATGGTAATCAGTTTATGCGTCTGTGTCTCTAATCAGATTTTAAATTCCTGAAAAGCAGACAGTGTGTCTTATCCTTCTCTGTATTCCAGTACAGTGCCTGGAAACTAATTTGATCAATAAATGTGAGGCAAGAAGGCTAGCACAAGTGCTTATGTGTCGTCAAGAAGAAGACTATGCCCATTGGATTTGAAGAAGGGGCTTTAAAAGATGTCAAGGTTATTGACAGGTGGCAAGGAGGACATTCTGAATAAGATGAACCACTGATTAGAAGCAGATAGTATTGACGGATAAGAATGACTAGACCAGTATGCCTGGAGCGTAAGATTCACAGAGAAATCACGTAAAACAAGAGGAGAAGGAACTAAGGTAGGGCAGTGCCAGTTGCTACATTTCAATGGTGTTTTTAAACAATTTAATCTAAAAAACAGTAATTTCAAATAGTTTGACCTAAAATAACAATAAATACGATCTTAGACAAGCCCATCAATTCTTTTAAATTATGCAAGGAATGAAATATTGTCTTTTTACAAAGTGCCTACAAGGAATCTATCTGACCCTGATTATATTAACAGGCACCTAGAGAAAGAAGAGAGAAGAGGTCGATGAATAGAAGAATAAAGTGCAAAGTTTTAAACAGTTAAAAACGTTAGATTGTTGGAAATAGGATTAGGAAATATATTAAAATGAGCACATAGATTATAATTGGTATTTCTGTATGCAGAAAAAGAACTTAGTAGATATATAAATGTTCTATTGTTAAGAAAGAAGGAATTCTTTTCTGGCCTACCATTAATGGGAATATAAAAAATGCTTGAGAAGATTAGCAATTTTAACATCTGTATTTAAGAAGGAGAACTCTAATTTGGTTCATGTGAATGCTTAAACATATAGATCAAACCAAGGACTGAGGACAAGACACTATGACATGAAGCTTAATGTATTCCTAAGTGCAATGTTTACCTGTCTACATAATGATTACTGTTGTTCAAAGGTGTCAATGATCATTCTGCTTCTGCTCATCAAATACAGCCACCCCAGCGTGGCAAAACATGCAGTTGATGTAACTGCCAGGCAAGAAGAAATCTGTTTCAGTATCACTTTTCTTATCCATTATGTTGATGGTGCGTCTGATGAATATTTTTGTACATATGAAACTTAGATTTAAAGAAATATATGCATAATCTGGTTTGCCGAAATTACATGTTTTATTAGAAAAGTGAAAAATCCTAATTGGATGAAAAGCAAAAAAAAAAAAAAAAAAAAAAAAGCCATGAACAAAAGTAATAATAAAGCATTTGGGAGAAAATGTGTCCCACCAGGTTTGTTCATATCCAGCACCAACAATCATTTGCCTGGTATTTCATAGAATTTGGAATGCTTTGATGCTATCACTTTGTTACCTTATTAGACTGTGTTAGTGAAAGGTTTTCACACATCTTTGTTATGATTGGACTAGTCTGCCACTGACGGAGACTTTTAGTTCAAGATTAAGCTACTCTTTTCTAGGCCAATCTTTTTCCTTTTGCAAATTAAGAATGGACTATTCTGGAATCCTTTCATTGACCAAGAAGTGTTGTAGGAAGGAAGTCCCAAGTAGGAATAATTGGAGAACTGATACTGTAATCTAGTCTAAGCATTATTTAAGGCTGGCAAAGAAAGACGTGGTACACAGTGTATTCAGTGTTGTCTATTTTTATTCCACTGGCAATTTTCACCAAGATCAGAACATCCTGAGGTCTCCAGATTGGAAGAGAATCAATTTTGGGGGAAGACTGAAATCAACCTTTTCCAAATAGTCAAGTTGTGTCACTGTAAATTCAAAAACAGTCTCCCAATAGTCAGTGGAAATTTTCAAATTTCTCACAAGTAAGAAAATTAAAAAAAAAAAATTTTTTTCATCTACTCCCAAGCCTCAAAACAAAGAATTCAAAAATATACTTTTTGGAATCCCCGGCTCTTTCACTCGCTGACTGTGTGACATTGGGCAAGTTACATAACCTCTTGGCATTTCACTTTCTTCATTTTTAATTTGGGATAATGACAATACCTATTTCACAGGGTTAACATAAACATTAAATGAGAAAATCCATGCAAGGTACCAATAATAGCAAATCACTTCACTTCATTTGAGCTGGATCTGCTGGTTGGCAAATTCCTTGTGCTATAAATTTTTGAACATGTCCTTAAGCTCAGCAGCTTTTAGCAGCCAAGCAGAAAATTTGGCTTTCCACCAAACACGTGTGCTCTTTATTCTACGATGTGGAGAGTTGTCCCTGGGAGGCACCCTGCCCAGCTCAGGACGACACCCCTCCCTTGCGCTCAGAAACACCCGTGTTGCAGTTATCATCAATGGAATGTGAGTGGAAGTGATACCTAATGCTTCTAGGCTTTTCCTTTCTTCTTCCTTCACACATTATCCGCCACCATTTTGCCTCAGATAGCAGATAATTGAGTCATTGACTATCTTCTGCTTATGACATGCTGAATTTTTTTCTTTTTACCTTCAATCCACACACCTCTTCTGTTCTTCTCCATATCCCATAGGCAGCTGAACTCTGATCTTTTGGTATAAGTCTTTAGATACACGTGCATCTTAGAAAACTCTATTACGCTGTCTGGTTTTTTTTTTTCTTAGAATATTGCAGGGGTGCAAACCTTTTGATTACATGTTTTGCTTTTGTGCAGTTAGAGTTAAAGTTATAAGAGCGCCTATCGCCAAGGAAGCATGCATTGTACCCGTTAGGTGTAAATTTACCCGTCCCCTCCTCCCCCCTCCCCCCTACTTGCTTTCTGTTGAGTTTTACTACCATATGCGCACACAGGTGTTGATCCATTAGTTCCAATTTAATAATGAGTTCATGTGGCGTTTGTTTTTCCATTCTGGCGATACTTCACTTAGAAGAATGGTCTCTAGTTCCATCCAGGTTGTTACAAAAAGTATTAATTCACCATTAAAAATATGGAACACTTCACGAATTTGCGTGTCATCCTTGCACGGGGCCGTGCTAATCTCTGTTTCATTCCAATTTTAGTATATGTGCTGCCCAAGCGGCATGGCTGTGTGTTCTGGGAGGCAGCCGTGGTGGCTCCATTTTGAGAATTTGTAGGGCTCGAGCACTCCAGATCCTTCAGATGTTGTTATGTGCCATTGGTGCCCACTGGCAATAATTATTGACTGTTTTATAGTTCTCCTGTTCTCACGTCCATCAGATATCCTGTTGCTTTTCTACTGACTCCTCCATAGACATTGGAGGTCTTGTGGCAGATGGTGGTTTGTCCTCAGACACACTGTTTGGAATTTGTGGGTATAACTCATCATGCAGTGTGGTAACTAATCTCCAAAAATTGCCCCACCATTTCCTCTGCTATCTATCTATACGTGCATTCTGATCTTCCCATCAAAAGGTGGAGACTATTCCTCCTTCTGAATCTTGGATCACCTTATGACTGACTTGACCAACAGAATGTAAGAAAAGTGACATTCTGGGCAGCTCTTGGGCTCTAGCCACAATGTTGTGAGAAGACCAAGCCACAAGGAGAGGTCATGTAAAGAACTGAAGTGCTCAGAACAACAGCTCCAGGTGAGCTACTAAGGAAATTGGGGTCCAGTAGCTTATATCCTTTAAATACCTGTCCAGTGCTTGTTCTATTGTTACTTGAGCAAGCTCCCTGGGAGGTTCCAAACCCACTTCCAGCTTCCTACAACAACTTTCCGTGCACACCCTGAAAAGAGTTTTGGCAAATATCATTTTATCCTTTTCATTACTTTGTAGTGATGGCATAGAGTCCCTTGAAGACCACTTTCTCTGGATGCTACCCCACTAGTGTTCCCCTTAATCTAATTCTGATTTCAAAGAGTCATTAAAATGTGGCAGACGGTTAGGGGGAATAATGAAGTGTTAGATTTTAATTCTTTTTGGTTAAAAACAAAAGTTAATTAAGGGAGGTGCTTTGACATTTTCAATAACCAGAGAATTTTGTAAGTGGGTCCCCTCATTAGGTTAGTAGGAATTGGGGGACTTTGTGTGTGTATGGGGATAGGGAGAAGAGAGGAAAAAAAAGATGAGTAGTAGAAGTTGTTAAAAGAGGAAAAAAAGAAAACCAACAATTTAAGAAAATCTAGTATTTTAGTAGCTTCCTTCATGTACGACCTGGAAATGTACATTAACAGGAAACTTTCTCCCCACCCCTGACCCTCCCATTCCTTTCCCATCCTTGCGTCTGCTGGGATCTGTCAGTGGGTGGAAGACATTGTCATTGTTTATAATGCTCATAAGCCTGCATGGATGTGAATGACATATATTTAGAAACCAAAATAAAGCTTTAGGAAGATCTTCAATTTAATGGAAACTAGTCTAGTCATTTGGGAACCACAAGAGCTTTTTAGGGAAAACCTGCCCCTGCCAGCTGGAGGAAGTGTGGGTGTACCGGGGTCCCGGTGACACCTTGTGATGTCAGTCACCCCCCGCCTGAGGCTGATTGGCTCTGAAGAGCTGCAGCAGAGTTTAAATTCCTGTCCCACCGGAGAAGTGTTCAGAGTATCAACACAAGGCCGGGTGTAGAGTTTCTCTGTCCGAACTTCAACCTGATTGTTGAGACCTTTGGGGAAAAGTCTTTGCGAACTAATGAGGGTAAGACATTTGCATCATTTAATTTTTTTAAATGACTTTTTCTGTGTTGTTTGGAAAATATTAAATATGTATACATGTTGAGAGGCATTATGCCATGCAGAGAAAGATGGGGAGAGCTGAATTCTGGTAAAAAAAAAAATTCCTATTTTTGTGTCTGTCGTTTATGCTGCAGCAAATAATGATATTAAAACGACATGTTAAGTCAATAGAGCCAGGTGTTTTTCTTGGTGGTGCTTTAATGAGATCTCTGCATGATGCTGCTGAAAGGGAAAGTTTATGGAACAGGAGACAGACGGAAGGTCATTTTGAAGTTTAGCTTTAATTAGCAAAACAAATGAAACTTTTGCAATTAGGTTTCATGGATATGGAGATGTTCATAGCCTATAAGACATTGTGAAAGAATCTAAACTGGACTGACAGGACTTTCAAAATACTTTTTTTTGAAAGTTAAAAATGATTTAATGTCATTCATCTAGAGAGCATCTAGTAATACTCATTATGAACTGAATAGCTGAAAAATGCTAAGACCACTGAAATAAACCATGGGTGTGATAATTATATTTTTTGTAGTGTTTAGCTGAGTATTCAGGTTAGCATGATGCCTTGCATAGAGTCAGAATTCAATAAATATTGAATATAATTGCTTGTTAAAACATTTCCTAGTATAGAAGACATACACACACACACACACACACACACACACACACACTTGTCCACATGTAGTTTATTTGTTGCATTTATTCCACTTCTCCATCTATATCAAAAGTGTCTGTGTTCCACAACAGAGTAGGAGTAAGAGCTGTGGTCAGGTAATGCATTCTGTACGACATTTAGAAGATTCCATTCGTAATAGGAATATTTCATGCAACCTGTCTTCTTCAGGAGTACTAACTTCTCGTTAATCAAACTTTCAGTTTAACTAAGACTCAACTATCCCACTTTAACCTTGTGGGTTAAAAACATGTGAACAAACAATTTTCTGAAGGGCATTGGTCCACTTACCTACCCCAAAACGGTGATGTGGAACAATGTCCGAAGATGCTTAGGGGTCTTCCAAATCTATATTTAATTTCGGGGCACCTTAGAGTTATTTTTACTGTGGTCAAAGGCATATAATATTGGATTGATTGTAATTGACTTCCATACAATAACAATAGGAAGGACAGGAAATTTTTTCTCATTTGTTTCTTTCTCTGATTTCCTGATAGAGTTCTTATCCTGGCCAAGTTCCACTTTATTTCCAAAGAGTAATAATGAAATGAATTCTAACAAGTTTTGGTTAGTTGGATCCTGGGTAATTTTACTTTCATAAGACCAGCTTATTATATGCACATTGCATATTCTCAGTGACTATTTGTTGACTGCTGACATACTCATTACGAATGACTATGTTGTTCATTAGTATTCTTGAGGATAGTAATACAAAGACAAAAAATAAGCAAATTAACATGAGGTATTGTTTTCTAAGGGAAAAAGAGAGCTTATGATTTTTCAAACCTTTATTTCCTTCTTTTGGCCTGTTTCCTTCATTTCAGTTTGCATGAAAGAAGATAGATACTTTGCAAGTGAATCTTAACTTAGAGGAAATTCCAGAACAAGTTTCCTCACTTGAGAGTCCAAAGAAGTTTTGGTCACACTTGAAATCCGGATTGAAATTTCCTTCTCCAGATCCTAAACATTTGGATCTTTTCAACTCTGTGAAAACAATTCAGAAAGGTTGAAAGTGTCTAATGCATTGCCTTCCAGATATGTGGAACCCAAGTCAAGGCAGCAGATTGCTTTTGTAATATGTTCTCATTGTAAAATGGCAGCATGTAGAATGTAGAAATGGCATTAACCAATCAATGAAGAACACGGAGTTCTGGACTCTTAATTTTCAGGCTTTATTACTCAGAACAGGGCTACTACGTATCTGCTCCTACTCTTTTGGGGATAGTAGCTAAAAAAAAATTTATAAAATTTTAGAGCTCTCGTTTGGAAATGCTCTTCAAATATTATGACTATTCTTATCAAAAATACTAATCGAAAACTCAACATAGGGTTTAAGATCTGACTTTCTTTAATGCTTAAGGTTGGACTGTATTGTTTGGAAGGAAACACCAGCTCTCTTAGAACTCTAGGGTGTCTTCTATTTTAGTTTACCAGACTTCCATTTGAGATAGTATTGCTTTAGGTCAGGGTGATAAATTGTATTTCTAGAAGCCTGAGAAACTTAGTGCATCTTCTTTATGTTTTATAATAATTCATCCCTAGGAAACTCGAACACTGGAAGCATGCACTTCCTTGGCAAAATATACAACATTCATTGGTATAAAATAAACACACAGTGGCATCCCCTCATTTTCTAATTATTTAGATAATGGACAAGCCAAAGAAAATACAGGAGAACTCAATAGTCATTGATCTTTTATTAAGGCCATAATATTTGCTAGTTTTCAGAGCATCATGAGATTATCACCTTATTCAAATTTCACCTTAAAAATTGAAATGGCGAACTACCCAATTTTCAGTTGACCTGTGAAATTGAAACTATTAGAGTGCAGTTATTTGAACACTAACATATTTGAGAAAATTTTGCCTTCCTAAAGAAATGAACCTTAAAACTTAAAAAAAAAAGTTTTGATCGTGGGAACTAAAGGGAAGTAATATCTGTTGAATTAGGTTCATTTTAGGTACAGTTGGGCATTTTCATATATTTTTCTCTGTTGCTATTAGGGGAAGGATTTAAAAAAGAAATTAAAATGATATCAGAACATAAGGACTGAAGATGCACTATGCTGAATTAGAATAAAGAAAATAATGCAAATTAAGAATAATTATACTGAGGAGGGATAATGCCCATAATATAAAATGAGAGGCTATGTTTGACCATTTGAGTCATAGAAAAGTAGAAACAAAGAACATTTTTTCTCTATTTTAGGATTTCTATTATTTTCTTGAATAAATTTAAAAAATAAGATCAGATGACCTCTTTAGCTCAATGCTTCAGACATTATTGAGCAACATATTCTTATTTCTTAGGCTGGGCTGGTGACTCATGCCTACAATCCCAGCACTTTGGGAGGCCAAGATGGGAGGATCACTTGAGACCAGGAGTTCAAGACCAGCCTAGACAGCATAGTGAGACGCTATCTCTACAAAAGTAGAAAAATTAGCCAGGCATGGTGACGCATGCCTGTAGTCCCAGCTACTTGGGCAGCTGAGGCAGGAGGATCACTTGAGCCCAGGCGTTTGAGTCATAGTGAGCTATGATTGCACCAGGCACTATGTCTGCCTGGGTGACCGAGTGAGACCCTGTCTCTAAAAAAACAGAAAATGTTAGAAATCACTTGGGGCACCTTAAAAACAAACCTATTCCTGTGTCCAACCCATGAACGGATTTATTACCCCGGACACGACTTGTGCATTGGTAGTTCTAAAAATCTTTCCAGGTGATACTAGTACACAGCCAAGATTAAGAATCTTCGGTTTATATCTCTTATCACTAGTGTAGGGACCATGGGAAAACTTCCTCTCACCCTCCCAAAATTCACTGAAAATCAACTGACAAAGACAGGTTCATAGGAGAAAAGGCATATAAATTTATTTGACTGTAGTTTTACACGACACAGGAGCCTTCAGAATGAAGACCCAAAAAGACAGAAGACACTGTCCATTTTTGTGCTTAGGTTCAACAAAGCATGGACGGCAATGTAGAAATATGATTGGACAAAAAGGGTATGATCCAATGTTACTAGACTGAGTTGGGAAACCCAGCAAGGCCTGTCTGTCTAGATTCTTCTTGGCCTCTGCGAGACTCATTCCTTCCTTCTGGGCATAGGGTAGGACCCTCTCTGGAACTGGGGTTATATGACCTACAGTCAAACAAGGTAGATCAGATAATTTCTTTGTGGCTAGTTTTTACACAGGAGGCAGGATTGGGGGAGGCAGAGTAGTATTTTTAGGTTTCGTGGCTGGCTTTGAAGAAGAGGTGTTCTGGTTTTATGTCCCACCTTGGGGAAGAGGAATTCTAGTTTCTACAGGTAACACTGGAGGAGAAAGAGGGGCCGTAGATAGGAAGGCAGGAGAAGGTCAGAGAGAAACATTTGCTTCTGAAGCCTTCATTTCGGGGTATTGTTTTCTTAGCCCCTACGATAGTATAGCATATATTTAACATTTAAAGAAGCAAATCAACAAAAGTGAAGTCTTTAATAAACTTGCAGGATTTTTTGCAAAAGTATGGAAGTCCATTGGACAAGTGTGTTAGGTCAGCGACAAGGGTTTACTAGCTCAGAGTAAATTGTTTTCCTTTAAATCATTTCAGTAACTTTTCACATTAGCATCTAGCATATCTATTTTTAGACGGAGAACAAATTGTTTTCCTCATCACCAGTTCTTGAAGTGTGAAATGAAGCTGGCCTCCAGAAAAAAAAAAACCAGTTTGGTTTGGCATGTTTCTCTTAGCAGGATTCACAAGCGTATCCCAAACCTCTCATCTTCTCTAAATCCGCTGGCACTGTGAATGACAGCTAAAAGAATTTAGCATAATCATGCATAATGTATGATTAAATGTGTCACAGTAGACATTAAGAGCTTTCTGGAGCTCTAATATGAAGCCTGCCATCTTGCATCTCCTGCAGATAAAGAAAAAAATGCAACAATATATTTTGTGTAGACGTTATTATATAGTTATAAATGTGACTTAGAAGCCTGTGTGTGTGTGTGTGTGTGTGTGGGTGTGGGTGGGTGCGTGTGTGAAGACAAATGCCCACCACCTATCAATGGTGTCAATAAATGCAGCCTTTTAGGGGAATAAATTTGCTAGGTTGCTCTGACATACCCAGCCATATAATTATTATAAAAGCGAATGGCCAGAAATTTCTCTGTTCCCCTTTCTTTACTTTTCCCTCCATTATCATATTTTATGTGTTGATAGAGCTCACTGTTGAAAGGTTTTCAATTTTTTTCTTAGGAGTAAGGTTTTTTTATTAAACCACTTTATTGAGCTATATAATTTACATACCACCTACTTTACCCAATAGAAGTACATAGTCCAATGGCTTTTATATATCCACACAGTTGTGCAACTTCATAACCATCAATTTTAGAACATTTTTATCACCTCCAAAAGCAATCCTGTACCCCTTAGCTATCGCCCCTCAGCGCCCCCATCTCCCCAAAGCCCTGGGCAACCACTAATCTACTTTCTGTCTCTATAGATTTGCCTCTTCTGGGCATTTCATATAAATGGAATCATACAAATGTAGTCTTTTTTTCTGACTTCTTTAACTTAGCATAATGTTTTCAAGGTTTCTCTACTTTGTAGCATGGATCAGCACTTCATTACTTTTTATGGCTGAATAAAATTCCGTTTTATAGACGTAGTAAATTTTAGTTATCCATTCATCAGTTGATGGATATTTGGGTGAGTTTTTTTTTTTTTTTTTTAATAGGAAGAAACTGTTAAAAAGTTGAAGCTACTTTATGTCTTTAACATGGGGGAAAACACCTATGTCCTTTATTTCAGGTGGAGACACCACACCCCACTATGAAGACCAGCATCCTGCTCGTGCTCCTTTGGGGGTTGACCTGTGCTCTCCCTGTAAGTAGCAGGGTAGGGATGTATGAACAAAAACCCTTTTATACATAAAACGCCACACTTTTTAACTGGCTATGAGCCAAAGTGTCTGTGTTTGTTCCAGCCAGATAAAAATAGTAGTTTCTTAGAAAGCTATTTTCTTTAAAATATCATCCAAGTTATTTCTTATTCTATTCAGTTGCCATTCATGTAGCCATGATTCTCATTTTTCTGCCCCACATCAACGAGGACTTTGTTAGAAATGCGAATTCTTGGGTCCTACCCCAGACCTACTAAACCAGACTTTCTAGGGGTGGGGCCCAGCAAGAGGGTCTTTAACAAGCGCTCCAGGAGATTCTGACGCAGGGTAAAGTTTGACTACCCCTGCTCCAGATTCTGTAAACTGTTCATAACTGCTGTTTCGGCAATTTCTATTTAGGCTGACCACGTGTGCTCAATTTTCTAGGTAGCCAGGTATCAAAACGATGAATCGGAAAGTTCTAAAGAATGGAAGGTGAGTAGCTATATGACTGTTGGAAATATTTTAATTTGAATATATTATTAGTATGACCAAATTGACTCCATTGCAAATGCTGAAACTGCCAATGACTTAATGAGCATATTGATAAACTTAGCTATAGGCAGTAAAAGCTACACTTTCGGGTTCATATAAGAAAATAATGGTTAAATTCCAACAATGGTATAATTTGGTGAGGAAGCATTTTTCTTTTAGCTTTCTTCTTGTAATGGATGTGTATAATGTTACAAAGGGACGGAGGACAATGAACCAAGATTGTCCAGGAGAGATTAGGACCCAAAATCTGTTTTAACAGATGTCTGGGGGGACAGGAGGTCAAGTCCTGGGAGGTGAGTAAAGAAAGAAGAATGAGAAGATATTCGGTAGAGTCTTTGGCATTAAGCTAGTGTTTATTGAGTGTTGACTCCCAGTAACCCAATCATTAACTCTCAGTAACTCAAGAATCATTGCCAGGCACCATTCTGAGTGCTTTACATGCATTACATTTCTTCACAACTCAATAATTCAGGTGTTACATCTTATTCCCCATTTTACAGGTGACAAAACTGAGGCTCAGAGAGTAAGTTTGTCTAGCCGGTTATATGGCTACTTGGTGTTAGAGTCAGACTTTGAATTTATGCCACTCTGGCTCCAGAATCTACATTCTTAACCAGTGTGTTAGATCCCTCTTAGGAAGGGGCCGGGTCTAGGAGGTCAGGAAATTCTCAAGATTGGCACTAGAAGAAGTAAAGGTTAAAATCTTATGCTAAGTCAGTGCGTTTTGTTTGCTACCTTGTTGGCTGCTGGTTTGGGCATATGATAGGCTTGGACCCAATGCTTTCGGTGGCGGCCAGATAATGTCACAGACCTGAGGTGGGGTCCTGTCCCTGCCCCAGGCTGGAATAGACATGGCAGGGTTTATTATGAACTTTCATCAGAGATATCCATAAGCTGGTTAATTTAAAAGCAGCCACTATAGATCCTCTTTCTCTTTTTCACCAGAGACTCACAAACATGCCTTGTTCTCAGGTCTAGCCTCGGCATGAGAAAAATAACAATGTCTTTCTCCCTCCACCCGTTAATTCCAAACGATAAGAGTAGATGCAGGATGGTGGTGGGGGAGCCCCAGAAGTTGCTCAGGTATTCTTACCGTGCATCTGAGACGAAAGAAAGTGAAATCAATCACAAATAGGACCAGTTACATTGCAGATGTAACATCTGTTTTTAACACCAGGGCTCCTATGTGACTAAAGAAAGGTTCCAATGGCTTTCTCAATTCAGTTTTTTCAACTATTCCATTTCATAAGGTAGATATCTCAAAATGGACCATTTCTTTGGTTTATATCACATTGACTAGTTCTCAGGATGCTTCCGTAACTGTTAGCTGGTTTTATCCTCACAGTAATCTCGCAGGATAAGCAAGCACAGTGAGTGCTCATTTTCTTAATTTATGAATAACAAGCTGACCAATCAGACAGGTGAGGTGAATTGCCCACCTTCACATAGAGCAACCGACCGTCCTGGTTTACCTGGCACTTAGGGGTTTCCTGGAACCTACGACTTTTAGTGCCAACACCAGAATGGCTGGTTTTCAGGGCTAACACCCAAACCAATGAGTTAATTAAAACTTAAATCTGGACCCTGGGTTTCCGTGCTGTTTTCCCTATGTTACCTTTCCTCCAGGTGCTATGCACAGCCAGCTTCAAAGAAAGCATGTTTTTTCTGTAAGTGAAGTATCAGAAACAAAAATCTTTTAGATTTTTTTTTATATCCCAAGGTCTTTTCGGGTCATTAGTTATTTTACCTTCGTTTTTCAGCCATTTCACCATAAAATCTCAGATTTACTTATGTAAATGTACCATATATACCAAGAGACCAAAAAAAAAAAATCTCCTAAAGTTATTTTATATATTAGCAATGACATGATGCGTCTCTGAAGGAGTCACTTGTTTTCCTTCCTTTTTTACAGGGTCATTTGGCTCAAGCGTCAACACCAGCCTTGGTAACTATCTCGTTTGTTTTTGTCATGTCCATCTCATGAAGTAACGAACAATCTTTCCATCACCTCTTACCATTTTGAAAGCAGTAAATCCAAACCAGAAGCAGTTGATGGGTATCGCATTTTTTTTCTTTCCTGAGGAATTAGTAAAAGAAAAATAAACATTTTTTTCCCCCATTTCAGGAGAGCAGTGAGTCATCAGAAGGAAGTCCAATTAGCTCGGAGGAACAGGTAATCAAACAGACCTTTCTTAATGTCTCAGGCTACTTAGGAATCAGAGGAAATGATGTTAGATTAAATTACCTGGCAACCATGTTAAATATATTTTCTAACCATGAGTTATGCTAGCTAAATAGTCCCATAAAATGAGAAGGGAAAATGAGCCAGGAGAATTCAGCTGGGGGTATGCTAATCGTGTTGTTTTCCTCACTGAAGCCAGATTGTAGGCACTGTGGCCCTAAATGTCCCTCCTAGCTAAAGAAAAATACACACACATACACACAAATGGTCATTGGCTATGGTAGGCAAGTCATAGCTCACTCACCAACCTAAAATGTTGCTTTTACAATTGGGCAGTTCAGACCAGGCAAAGAACTTTCTGGAGAGCTCTCTCCGTGAAGAATCCTGCCGGAGAGAGGACAGGAGAGCACGAAGGAAACTTAAGGAATGACTCTCTCTTGAAAACAGTCCCCTCTGTGACCCTGGGGGTGAGACAGGCGTCCTTAGCTTATATTCCTTCACTGAAAAACTGGCTTCGTTTTTCCTTTTTCTAAGACTAAGTGTCAGTACTTTCTGAGCTATCCTGTCATTTTGACCGAAATCAGTCCTGTGGGGCCCCGGTGAGTCTAGGAACCAACCAGGTTTCTCCCTGAAGCTTTGGCCCATGTTGCATTCTACACTCAGCCAGATTTGGAAGATGAGTTATTATTAATTAGGCTGTTTATCCGTATTTACTAAAGGTGCATCCGAGGAACCTTCTAGAAATGTGAAAGCATAGAATCGGGGAAACGCTCTTTTCTGGGGACTTTGTGATTTATTGCCTCAGTGTTTTCTAAGCTCTCAGGTGAGGGTAACAATCCCTGCTTGAGAGAGGTGCGAGGTGTGCTTAATCAGGTGTGGTAGATTATACCACCTTCAGTTCCACCGTGCCTGTACAAAACCCCAGTGCTGGGAAGAGTTGTCAACATCGTGTACTCCCAGTGAGAAACTCAGACATTGGTCAGTAGGGACATGGGGGAAAAAACATAATTAGTCAAGTATGCTCTGTTGTAGGGTATGGTAAAGAGAGCAGGCTTTTCCAGAGTGTAATGTCTTCGTACATTACACTGTGCAGAGCACACAGTTGTTCTACTCATAGGAATCGTCTCTGTGACCTCCCCCTTAGCACCACGCTGCCTTGGTGGTCACGCTGGCTGCCGTCTTCCTGCTGAGCCGTCTACATACAACTCTCCGCCATGTATAAACATGGTCGGTGTGGGCTACACAGGGCTGTCCGCAAAGGATCCAGCCATGTGACCGTTCTCGTTGTATTAACGATGGCTGGATACTCTTCGGACTGCCCTGGTATGCCTTACTGTAATATTTCATTTTCACTTTAGCTACAGGTTTCATCCTCCCTGCCCTAATCCATTTTCCACCCCAACCCCCCCCCCAGAGGAAAAAAATATTTGGGTCATTTTAAGATGACTCAATATTTTTTAAAAATTGTTTTAAGCCAAACAACTCGATGAATAAGCATTATAAACCAACTTTCATTCACAAAAAAAAAAAAGTCTCTGAGAGTTTTATCGAGGTGATTTCTAGGAAGCTTTTTAAGAAAATGTTTGCAGCATTGATATATAAAATGGGACGACTTGAGTGTCAACTCCTCTCCCTGGGCAAGCTGCGGTAGAGCTGTCACGGACAGTAGAATTCACCCTGGGTTAGAGGAAGGGACTTAAGAAGGTGGCAGGGGACCGGATGACTCCCTCTCTGTCAGTCCCTGGAGCGCTGACCCTGTCTCTTCACCCCAAACTCCAGGCAGATGAAGACCCCAGTGACAGCGCTGAGTCGGAGGAGGGCCCGGGCTCTGATGATCGTCACTATGGCCACACGCCAGCTGGTGGCCTCTCCAGGAGTGCAGGAAAAGAAGGAGATGAGAAAGATGATGATGAAGATGACAGTGGAGATGACACCTTTGGCGATGACGACAGTGGCCCCGGGCCGGAAGAGAGACAAGAAGGAGGAAACTCCAGACTGGAAAGTGAAGAGGATTCCGCTGACACCACCCAGTCCAGCGAAGAGGGCACCCCACGAGGGGACGACAGCGCCCAAGACGCCACCAGTGAGAGCAGGGACCTTGACAATGAGGTGGACGGCAGGCGCGAGGGAGGTGACTCCACTGGCGACAGCGAGAGCGAGGAGCACCGGCGGGGAGGCGGCCGTGACGGGGAGAGCAGCCACGGGGACGGCTCCGAGTTTGGCGACGAGGGCATGCGGAGCGATGACCCGGACAGCAGCCGGAGTGAGACAGAAAGCTCCAGAATGCAGAGCGCTGGGGTCGCTTCCAAAGAGTCCAGAAGGAGCAGCGAGCAGACCAGCGGCGTCAGCCCGGCGGCGGAGCATCCCAGCAGGGCGACGTTCAGGAAGTCGCGCCTTTCCGAGGAAGACGACAGAGGTGAGCTTGATGGTGGCCCCGCGATGGAGGAAGCCCAGAGTGACTCCACAGAGAACACGGGCTCCAAAGAATCGGCCCCCACACGTTCCGGGGAGGACGGCGAGCACGACTCCCGGGAAGACAGGGAGGACAGCCGGTCCCGGGAGGACAGTCGGTCCCAGGAGGACAGTCGGTCCCGGGAGGACAGTCGGTCCCGGGAGGACAGTGACAAGGCACCGGAGCCCAACAGCAGCAGCGAGTCCAGCCAGGAGGCCGAGCTGCCGTCCGACGAGAACAGCAGTGAGTCCCAGGAAGAGGCGGCGACCGAGTCCAGGGGAGACAACCCAGACGACGCGGTGAGTCGCGCAGAGGACCCGGGCGACAGTGACTCCAGCGACTCCAGCGAGGAGGGCGGCGCCACGACGCCCTCCAGCTCGGAAAGCGAGTCCGGAGAGGGGCGGGGGGACAGCGGATCCAGCGAGAGCCGGGCCTCCTCCGAGGAGAGCCCGGAGTCCACGGGGGGCGAGGACAGCTCCAGCCAGGGCGAGGACAGCCGGTCCACGGAGGAGCAGGACAGTGACTCTCGGGACAGCAGCAGATCCAGGGACGACAGCAACTCCACCGAGAGCAGGTCAAGCAGCGAGGAAGACGGCCAGTCGAAACCCCCCGAGATAGAAAGCAGAAAGTTAACGGTGGACGCTTATCACAACAAGCCCATTGGGGACCAAGATGACAACGACTGCCAAGACGGCTATTAGCATCAGGTCAGGGAGTCTCGGGGGCTTGAAAGGAGGGAGATCGAGATGCTTATAATATATTGATGTTTTGACCAGAAGGATTTCTTTCTGAAAAGAACTGCTACACGATATACTTGTTTCTAGGGTGTCCTCATTTCGTAGAGGCTTAAATAACGCGGAATGACACCGGTACACCCTCGGTGAGGTTGGAGGCTGGGGACCATGTGCGTTACAGGTTCGCAGCTGAAGCAGCTCCTAACTCATTGACCTGACCCACAGCTACTGAGGTTCTGTGACATGCCAGGCGCGGGGCCCGGTGCTGGGGGTGTAAACAAGCCTAAGATTTATTTCTTGCTCCTGAGGAGCTTATAGGGGAACAAAGCTAAAGAGTCAAGGAGGGATATATATATATATAAGGAAAACCAGAATTGTTACAAACCAGTGTGGGAGATGCCAAATCGATGGACAGCCTATTATGGGAACACTGGGGAGGACGGCCAACTTTGCCTTGGAGAGTGAGGCAAGGCTTCAGGGCAGGAAAGACATCAGAGCTGGAAGGTTGCGTAGGATTTCTCCATGGAAAACCAGAGAATTCTATTCTTGGGATAAACAATAGCAAATACTATATGATTCAATATGTGGTTTGTGAAAGTACATTCAAATTATGGCACGGTGAGGTGTTTGGGATAAACAAAACTTTCTTTTTTTCCAACCAATTTATCCTATTCATTTCTTTTTTTTTTTTTTTTGTGGGACTCCCATGAAGATGGCCTCCCTAATCATGGGTGATGCCATGGAGGATTGGGGAGGGGAGAGTGAGAGAGAGAAATCCCTCTTTCCATAGATAACTGTTAGCTTTATTTTTTTCTAAAATCAGCTTATGTGCAATGCTAGAAAAACTCTTCTCTGAGTCCTTTACGTATATTGCACATAGCAAAATTCTGTATATAGGATTCAATTGATTTTTGACAAATACTGTTTGAAATGTTACCTCAACATAAAATATTTGTTTTGTAATAAAGATAATAATACCCAGAAGAAATATGTGCTTATTTGTTATAGTGGAGTTGATTATTAGGATGTATTTATGTTAAGCAACTCTTTCTTTAAAACATTACTGAATAGTTTACTACCTTGCTCCCATTAAAATGAAAGATATTCTTAAATGATCTCATGAAAATTTCATTTGTAAATTCATATGGCATTTTGATAAAATTTCTTTGTGTGTTGCTTATGATATTTCACCACATAGACCTGTATGTAGTGAACGTGTAGCGTAGAGAAGGAATAAAAGGAAGGAAACTCTCGACTTTTGTTTGAGGCCACACCCAAAAGTTCATGACGTTTGGGTTTAGCATGAGCTCTTGCTGGTCTCTGGGACTCATTTGTATTAACACAAACTCGAGAATCTACAGGGAAACATACTCTTTATATTTACATTTCTTTGAAGACAACTACTCCACCTCAGCTATTCTACTTTACAAATGTGTTTTGAGCTACACTTTCATTAGAGCACATCAGAATTCCTCTATACATTTATTAAGAGAATCAAGAAGACTTCCTAGGCCGGGCGTGGTGGCTCACGCCTGTAATCCTAGCACTCTGGGAGGCCAAGGCGGGTGGATTGTTTGAGCTCAGGAGTTCGAGACCAGGCTGAGCAAGAGCGAGACCCCGTCTCTACTAAAAATAGAAAGAAATGATCTGGACAGCTAAAAATATATAGAAAAAATTAGCCGGGTATGGTGGCACGTGCCTGCAGTCCCAGCTAGTTGGAGGGGCTGAGGCAGGAAGATGGCTTGAGCCCAGGAGTTTGAGGTTGCTGCTGTGAGCTAGGCTGATGCCACGGCACTCTAGCCCAGGCAACAGAGTGAGACTCTTGTCTCAAAAAAAAAAAAAAAAAAAAAAAAAAAAAAAAGAAGAAGACTTCCTAACCCAATCAGCTTCACAGGGCTCTGTTCCCTCACAAGGTCAAAGCTGCGTTCAGTTGGGGAGATTTAAAAATTATATGTACATATGCTCTAATGTCCCCCCTTGAGATTTCAATCTACTAGTCTGGAGTGAGACCAATGAGAAGAACCATGTTCGTGCCAAAAGGAGGAGCAGCATTAAAGCCATGGGAATGGCCAAGTCAACCTCCATGATTGGGGTGTGGTCCACACTGAGGAAGATAAGATGGAAGGTGTAACGCTAACACCAAGGGGAGTGCATGGAACACCAGGGAATCATTAGAGAGCAGAGAGGAGCACTGGAATACAAGGGCACTGACGTTTATTGCACAGACACTGTGCTCCGGGTCCTGGGCTCGGTGTCTCGCCTGGGGCCAGAGCTCCGGGGATTCCACTGATGGCTCCCAGAGATGAGAGATGAGTGATTTCCTCCATACTTTGCCCGGCTGCTGTGCAAGATGGGAGGAATATCTTCCTACAGGTAGTCAGGGCGCTGTAAAATTGAGCTCCACGGGCAGAAGTGTCTGGGATTGGGCTTCAGCACTGGTAGCTTTAAAAGGTCCCAGGTAATTCTAAAGCGTGCAACCAGCACTGAGAACTCTTGCTGTCGTATCATAGTAATTCTGGCAAGTTTTGGCCATTCTTAGGTCCCAGGTGTGGGTCTAATTTTGGAGATAAAATGCTAACACACTCTGACGCCACTTCATGAGACAGGTTGAATTTTTACCATGTTACACAAGCTTGCCTGCTTCCTCTGCCAGCTCAGTAATAGGCCCGACATTTCAGGGACTGGCACATATAACTCTCCTCGGCCCCCAGGGGGTGAATGGTTAAGGCATAACCAGCCATTAGAAAAAAATGTAAGCAAAGAACTTTTTGCTTTTTGATAAACTGCCCATTCCAAGGTCAGTCCTCATGTCCCTGAGTTTTACTCTCCCTGGCTTTCTCTTAGCATCTGCTTGGTCATAAAAATATATCTTCCTTAAGCTTGTGAATGGTTTCCTTCTGTCCTTGTGCTGCAGCACAACAGATGGAAGAAATTACAGACGGAGAATTAGCTACAGACTGCAGGGCTCGTGGTCAGACATACAAAACAGAAAGCCTGGCTTTCTCTTTTTAGCACAGATCATAACTATTATTTTAAGCAACGGAATATAAATGTGGAGTTTGCTTAGAGGCCTTATTGTGTAACTGATATGAAAGAGACTGCCACCGTCCTTTGATGCAATACAAGCTGTCCTTTATTAGCTGTAGGTCTAGCAGGTCGGCTGGAAGTCCCCTGGGGGGAGGAAGGGAGCCAGCTAGAAGCCGCCCTGAGTGGCAGAGTGGGGGTGAAGGAGCATGACCGGGACCTTGTCGCTGGGCTCGCGTCCACCCCCACCCCAGACAGAACTTCAAACTCCCTCGTCTCCTTCCTGGCATGGGTGTTTCCCCACCCACATCCTGCCCCCCACCCAAAGGCAATACCAAACTAGAGTAATACATAGGGACTTCACACAGGTGGAGAAAGGACGAATTGTGCTATGCCTCAGAATGAGAACAATATCAGTAAAGGAACGTTTTGTTTGTCTTTTAGATGCTTCACTCGGAGGACAGACCTCAAAGGACCATTGTCCTTTGTCCTTCCCTATGCAGGGCTTGAGGGACGCGAATGGCTCTCCCCACTTTGCTTCAGCTTCACCACGGGAAAATGTGATGGAACCAAGTGACCCTCAAGGATGAGAAAGGAGTGAAATAATGGAGGAGGCAAGAGGAAGAGAAAGGGAGACCAGAGAGAAGAGAGAGTCCCTTAAGGCCACGGGAACTGGATTCCATATGGCTCGATAATTGTCTCGAGGGGTGAAGTGAAGCACTGTTTTCACTGTCCCCTAGAAATCGTGTCTGCGTTCGACGCTGCAATGTTAAGATTTTCTTTCTCGAGGTGGATTGTACCTTCCTGACTTTTCAAATACAGTACTGAAGGAGAAGAGTGGGGTGGGGAGGGTGTCACAGCAGGTCCGAGGGATTATGGCAAATTGAAATCTGATCCACAGAGGGCCGGTGGCCAAGGGAAGGGTCTGCAGAGGAGAATGGACAGGACGCTTTGGACCAGCCAAAACTGGATTCATGTGGTTAGGATTGTGACAAGTGCAAGGGAACCACAGAGAAAATGCAAATGCTCACCACACCCCAGTTTACCCTAACGTGAGTTAACGTGAGTCCATCCTTAGATGCGTAGTTTGACCTCCTGGACCTGCTCTGTAAGCATGCATGTTTTTTCCTAGCTGCAATTACAGTGATTTTAATGTTCTCATTTAACTTACACTTATATTTTTAGTGTTTTACAACTTACAAGTTATCATATATTACACTTACCTAAATTACTTGTATATCTTTCTTCTTTTTTATTATTAATCATGAAGCAATTAAAAACTTTATGCAAACATTTTACTACTTACAACCTTACATTGCCCATTATAAATCAAAGAAAAGAGCTTCCATTATCATGAGTAAC
>NW_027183315.1:2500-25470 GCF_041146395.1 Eulemur rufifrons | reverse complement strand
GGACGCCCTCCCCTCCCCTCCCCTCCGCGCCGCGGCCGGCGTCCCGCCTCGGGGTGGGCCCCGTCCCCACCCCCACGCCGCTTCCTCCCCGTGCACCCCGCTGGGGCTCGTCCCCCCCCACCCCCGGGCTGGGCGCGGGGAGAAGCGCGGTGGTCGTGGGGAGATGGGGCGAGCGAGGCGCCGCCGTTCGGCGGCGGCGGTCCCCGCGCGGAGCCGCCACGGTGGGGCGGCCGTCCGGCCGCCGCGGCCCTCTCATCCGCCGCGGTGGCGGAGGGGGTGGCCGTTCGGCCCGGACCCGGCCTGCCCCCCTCTTTCCCGAGAGTCGGGTGCGACCAGCAGGCCGGGTCGCCGGGTCGCCGGGTCGCCGGGTCGCCGGGTCGCCGGGTCGCCGGGTCGCCGGGTCGCCGGGTCGCCGGGTCGCCGGGTCGCCGGGTCGCCGGGTCGCCCAGCCGGGACCGCATGGTGCAAGGGGGCCGACCAGATGTCCCGTGACACTTAGTCTCTGCGCGGCCGGCCCCGCCGGCGCTATAAACGGGGATCGCCGCCAGAGGGCGCTGCGGTCGCGGGCTCCTCGACTCCCTCTCCCTAGTACCTCACTGGGTGTCCGAAGGCGGGACTACTTTTTTCTCCCGCCCACTGGCTCGCTAACGCCTCCGCCTCCGCCGGTGTCGTGCCGGGACCCCATGGTCCATGGGGTTGACCAGATGTCCCGTCGCACTTAGTCTCTGCGAAGCCGGCCCCGTCGACGCTATGGAGGGGCGTCGCCGCCAGAGGGCGCTGCGGTTGCGGGCTCCTCGACAACCTCTCCCTCGTACCTCAATACGTGTCCGAAGGTGGGATTTTTTATTTTTCTTTCCCCCTCCACCACCACCCCCCGCCCGCCGCCGCCTAGCCCGCCTCCGCCGCCTAGCCCGCCGCCGCCTAGCCCGCCTCCGCCGCCTAGCCCGCCGCCGCCTAGCCCGCCTCCGCCGCCTAGCCCGCCGCCGCCTAGCCCGCCTCCGCCGCCGCCTAGCCCTCCGCCGCCGCCGCCTAGCCCGCCGACGCCTAGCCCGCCGCCGCCGCCGCCTAGCTCCTCCTCCTCCTCCTCCTCCTCCTCCTCCTCCTCCTCCTCCTCCTCCTCCTCCTCCTCCTCCTCCTCCTCCTCCTCCTCCTCCTCCTCCTCCTCCTCCTCCTCCTCGACCTCCGCCGGTTTCGTGCTGGGATCCCATGGTCCTTGGGGTTGACCAGATGTCCCGTCGCACTTAGTCTCTGCGGGGCTGGCCCCATCGATGCTATGGGGGGGGATCACCGCCAGGGGGCGCTGCGGTTGCGGGCTTCTCGACTCCCTCTCCTTCCCCACCCCTCCGCTCGCCCGCTCCTCCTTTCTTTACTCCCTATCGCCCCGCCCCCTTTTTTCTCCACACACACGCAATTATCACGCTCACGAACTATCCCGGGACCTGGCGTGACTTTCATCGCAATCTCCCCCCCCCCCGGACACACACACATAGAGACACACCCTCCCGGCAGGGAGCACCCTGAGTGGTCGTGCAGATGTCGCTGCTGCATGCGGCCTCCGCATGGGTTCGCTGGTTGACCAGATGTCTGGTCCTTGGGTGGTTGACCAGATGTCTGGTCTGTGGTTGTCATCCTGACAGGGAGGCTTCGGGACGGATTTGGTCTCTCTGGCCTCGCTGCCCCTAGGGATCACCCTGCGATCGGTATTCTTCTCGCGCGGGGCGAGGGGGCGCTCCGGAGCATTCCTCTCCTCTCGGAGTTTCTGTCTGCAGTCTCTCGACTTGCTCTCACTCCCCTACCCTGCTGTGTGACTTTCTTTTTGGTCCTTTCATTTTATCTATTCTCTCTTTGCCTTTTCCTGCCCGCCTTTCCGCTCCCCCCCCCCCCCCGGATTCATGGTTTCACGTCACGCGGGTGACGTGCCGACACACCAGGAGGCCCTTCTCACACGTGCGCGTGAACACGCAATCAACACGTTTATGAACTAGAAAGGGATCTGGTGTGACTTTGCTATTATTTCCCCTCCCCTCCTCCCCGCGCTGAGAATGAGTTTCCCCGGGCTCGTGTGCCCGCCTGGGAATCGGCTGCAGACGCCATGGCCCCGGGTCGACCACATGTTGCCCTGGGGTCCACCAGATGTCTCTGGCGAATTGGGGCCCTAGGGTGCTTGTGACGGTGTGGTCACTAGGTGTCGCTCTGGGCTCAGTATTCTTCCTTCTCGCTGTGACTTTGGTCTCTTTTTTTCGAAATTTCTTTCTTTCTTCCTCTTTTGCCCTGTTTCCATTTTCCCTTCTTAATCTCTTTCTCTCTTTTTGTTGCTTTTTTTCCACGGCAGATGGGTGATGTGTGTGTGGAGGAAACGCGGCGTCAGGGAGAAGACACATCTCACACGTGCTCGGGAACACCCGATCGTCACGCTTCTGAGTACCGACCGATGGATCTGGTCCCGAATTTTTTAATAGTTTTCTCCTCTCTCTCTCTCTCTCTCTCTCTCTCTCTCTCTCTCTCTCTCCCCCCCCCTTCCTTCTCTTTCCTTTCTCTCCCTTCCTTTCTTTCTTTCTCTCGCTCTCTCGCTCTCGCTCTTCTTTTCTTTCTGACAGAGTCTCTCGTTCTGTTGCCCTGGCTAGAGTGCCATGGCGTCAGCCTAGCTCACAGCAATCTCAAACTCCTGGGCTCAAGCGATCAGACTGCCTCAGCCTCCCGAGTAGCTGGGATTACAGGCATGTGCCAGCATGCCCAGCTAATTGGATATACGTGTGTGTGTGTGTGTGTGTGTGTGTGTGTATATATATATATATATTTTTTTTTTTTTTTTTTTGAAACAGAGTCTCACTCTGTTGCCCAGACTAGAGTGCCGTGGCGTCAGCCTAGCTCACAGCAACCTCAAACTCCTGGGCTCAAGCGATCCTACTGCCCCAGCCTCCCGAGTACCTGGGACTACAGGCATGCGCCACCGTGCCCGGCTAATATTTTTCTGTATATATTTTTAGATACTGTTTCTGTATATATTTTTAGATATATAGTTTCTTTCTATTTTTAGTAGAGATGGGGGTCTCGCTCTTGCTCAGGCTGGTCTCGAACTCCCGACCTTGAGCGATCCACCCGCCTCTACCTCCCAGAGTGCTAGGATTACAGGCGTGAGCCACCCCGCCTGGCGTGTACGTTCTGTATTCACAGCCAGACGGAAGGCAGGGAGAATGTTACCCTTTCAAAGCCCGCCCTGCTCGCCTCTCAGCCCACCGATGGCACTCTGAATCCCGTGGCATTCCTTCACTCAGCTGAATTCTTCAGCACCCGACCCCCCCCCCACCCCACCCCCGTGCCACGGGAGTTCGTTCTCATGGCAGAGCCATCGAGGCTGTTGCCACACGTGTTGTAGGTGCCTAGGCAGACTGTGCCCTGGCCCCGAGGAGGTACGGAACCGCCTATCGCCTCGGGAGGGAGGGACAAGATGTGTCCGTGTCCAAGGCGACGTCCTGTCGATCACGAGGAGGCCTGCAAAGGCTCGTATCTGCCAGGCATTGAGCCACATCACATGAAACACCGGTGTGTTCCTTCACTTAGGTGGTGTCGCGTGTTGATACTCACAGAGGATGATAAACCCACTCGCATGCCGGCTGAGCCCCCTGTGTCTCCTCCTCTATCCACTGAGGGAAAAAACCGCAACGAAAGGTAGAAAACCACAGGGGGGGGAAGACTGCCCGTCGCTCTCCCTATGTGACCGTCCGGAGTGCTCGTTCAGATGGGAGGAGGTGTGTTTGTGTGTGTGTGTGTGTTTCATTGATTTTGGTGCCATCTTTTCTCTGCAGCTGCGTCAGAGGACAGCGATTTTTCCGATTTTCACTCCGCTGAGTGAATTGCCTTTTGAAGAGAATGTCCACAGGAAGCCTACGGTCCTCCCGCGGGGGTGGCCCTCCTCTAGAAATGAATCTCGTTTCTTGAACGGAGGGGACTTGTTGACGCCATCATGCTTTCGGGACGACTTCTCAGACGCTAGCTTTGGACCGCAACATAGGTGCCCCCGACATTGCCTCAAGGGTTCCGTGGTGCCTCCTGTCAAGAGACCCCACCGACCGTCCCCAGCCTGCCCGCTCAAGGGAGCCGGGCCCCTTCTGATCTGTCCGCCCGCCGGTGAAGCTCCCTCCCGAGGGTCGGAAAGCCCACCTGTTTCCCAGTTCGGTTGAATGATGGGGCACCCGGGCAGGGCACTGGCACCGAGTGACTCCATTCTGAGTCTGTCTGCTCTGGGGGGCGGGGGCGGGGGCGGGGGCGGGGGCGGGGGCGGGTGGGGGGGCAGTTCCGTCTCGACCCGGTGGCCTCCTACCGACTGACTCGATGGGACGGACCATTCTCACTCAGGATCGTGTACCTTCTTGGCCTAGGCACATCCCGGCACTGAAAGCCACTTTTCGGGGACACTCTCCCACGTACAGATAGATGGCCTGCACGAGTGCTCTTCCTTTCTCGAAACACTGGAAATCTGTCCTCAATTTTACCTGACCTACCTGACGGTGTGTGATAAAGGAGCATAGAACCCTCAGCCACCCTCCACCTTCCCGCTGTCCCGAGAGACAGTGCCGAGCGTGAAATTCTATCCCTGACTCTCTGTGTCCACCGGAACGTGGCCTGACTGCAGTGACGTCAGCTACGTCAAGTCGTTCTCTGGGTAGGGAAAGAACTTAACCAGATAGGCCCTATCGGTCGCTTCTCTGTTCTGATAGTTTTGTGGCAGCCATTTCTTTCCCCCTCTCTTTTCTTTTTCTGTCTCTCTCCCCCACCCCCACCCCCAAATTCTTTCTACGAAGACGTTTAGGATGTCAGATTCTGGCCACATGCCCCCCCCTAGGCATACGGGGGCCAGCATAGACAAAGGTCTTCGGTACCAAGTGTTCATTCCACGGTGACAGATATTGCCACTCTTGTATTGACCAGGGCGAGATGGTGAGTGGGTCAACTCTGAAACTCCCTGTACTCTACTTCTCTCTTGGGTAGGTCCCTGCCCCAACCCTCCGGCTTCTAGCACACACCCAGGGGCACTCTCTCCTCTCTGGATAAAGTTCCAGATGATCCGATCCGCTCCGAGGAGGAAGGGGAGCTGGCCGGGCCACCCACTGTGCGCCCCACCCCCGTCAGTCATAGGGTCCGTTCTTTTCAGGATGACACCGGCAGCGGTTGCTGGGTGTCACCTAGCGGCCACTTTGATCAGACCTCGGGATCCGGAAAGTCAGGTGACGTTGGGAGTTTAAGAGCTGACTCCCGGGAGGTGTGGAGGGCGGGGAGGAGAGCACGGTCCGGACGGTCCCACCCTCTTCTTCCCGGGCCCGCAGCTCTGGGCCCGCCCGGGGCAGCCCTAGCCTCTAGCGGGTCTCCGCCCACCCGCCCTGTTGTCTGCGGGAGGCGCCCCTCCTCCCGCTCTCTGCCTCCTCCCGGGACCGTAGGCCTCTGCCCGTCGTCTTTTTTATTTTTATTTTTTCCCTTTTGTTTGTTTCTCTTTTATCTTGTGTTTTAGGCTTATCGAATATCATATCGTATAAAAACTTAAATCACAGAATGAATTATATTAAGTAACAAGATGTGGCTTTTTATCCTACGCCGAGAACGATGAATTTTTCTCTTCGTGTCCATTTTCCTGTCCTGGAAGAAATACAAAGTTGCTCGTGATACTTCCCCATCATCTTCCAGTTTCCCCGACTGTCAACACGATGTATTCGATCGTATATCTTTGTGTGTGCACGTGGGCGCCTGTACCTATTTCTTTTCGGCATCAGTCTCAGGTCTTTTGGCACCTAGGGGGGAAAAAGGAGAAACCAATAAAGGACAGAAAGACGTTCTGTCGTTTTACGCTCCCCACCACCACCACCACCACCACCACCACTTTTGGGAGCTTGTAGTCTGGCCTATGTCCCCAAGGCAGGTTAAATCTTTTCTTAAAACTCCCAAGTGGTCCCCTGCCCCGCCCCCCCCCCCCCAGGTGGGCGGCCGGCAGAGTTCACAGGCTTTGTTTTTGGCAGAGCCTGGACGATTGAAATAATTAACCACAATCAACGCTAAAGCTGAGAACCCCTCCCCCCCTCATTAAAAGCTCTGTATTTCTGCCTAGCCCTATGTTCGGGGAAATTCGGAGGCTTGAGATGGGAAGGTCTACCCTATTTTCTCCTTTACCGGCAAAATAGACTCTCTCTTTCCTTCCTCCTCAAACAGCTTGTCCTCGTTATTCGGCCTCGTGGGCAAGTGGCCGAGCTTTCGGTAACACCAAGTCTTCTAAGTTGTGTTGTGTTATCGGTCTTGTTTTCTTTCTTTTCTTTTCTTTTCTTTTCTTTTTTTTTTTTTTGAGACAGGATTTCTTTCACTCTGTCCTCTCCCAGGCCGCCTTGGCCTGATTGTAGCTCACAGCAAGCTCCAAATCCAGGGCTTAAGTGATCCTCTCTGCCTCAGCCTTCTGAGTAGCTGGGACTATAGGCAAATGCTGCCACACCCGCCATAATTTTTCTTTTTTTTTTTTTTGTTGGTAGAGATGAGGTCTCATCGTGTTACCCAGGCTGGTCTCCAGCTGCTGGGCTCAAGTCACGCTCCCGTCTCTGCCTCCCAAGTTGCGGGGATCACGGGCATGAGCCACCATGGCCAGCCAGGTTATTTAAAGGTGATCGCTTTGCTATCCTGATACAAAACCCCAAATGTGCGAGTTTAAGGCACCAGACGGAGGGAGTCCCCACACTACATCGTCACGAACATTGAGGGTGGCTCACGAAACAGCTGGGATGTGGCCACACAGTAGTGATCGAGGAGATATATTCTAGTGGGATAGCAGAAATATAGAATGTCCTGAAGACACTAAATGTCGGAATGCCACAGCAGTCAATGGCTGACAAACTTCCATTCCATCGTGTCATGGTAGGCGGCTTACTTTTCTCCTGCTCCCTCGGTATGATTAAGGCCTGACGTAGAAAATGTCTACGTCTCATCCAAATCCATCGAGACGATGGAAGGGGGAACTGGGAGAGGAATAAAGAAAAACAAGAGGGGGAGAAGGAGGAAACTGCCTCCCCTGCCCCCATGCTACCCAATTAATAAATGAAGAATGGGCCGGGCGCGGTGGCTCACGCCTGTAATCCTAGCACTCTGGGAGGCCGAGGCGGGTGGATTGCTCAAGGTCAGGAGTTCGAGACCAGCCTGAGCGAGACCCCGTCTCTACTAAAAATAGAAAGACATTATATGGACACCTAAAAATCTATATAGAAAAATTAGCCGGGCATAGTGGCGCATGCCTGTAGTCCCAGCTACTCGGGAGGCTGAGGCAGTAGGATCGCTTAAGCCCAGGAGTTTGAGGTTGCTGTGAGCTACGCCACGGCACTCACTCTAGCCTGGGCAACAAAGTGAGACTCTGTCTCAACAAAAAAAAAAAAAAAAATAAATGAAGAATGGCCTCTTCCCTCCTCTTCCCAACCCCTAACTATGCCTGGAGGTGTATCGTAGGCCTACAGTCCTAAGAAATGTACAACTACTGATAGTAATGGGAAGAAATGCAGTCTAATAGGTTTCTGTGCAGTGGGACACCTGGCCAGGGCACTTACGGTGAATGGAGCTTGCAGGGCGGGCGGGAGGTTGCTCTGGGTGAGTCTGTGAGTTGGCGGTGAGTGGTGAGTGAATGTGAAGGCCTAGGACATTACTTACTGTAGGTTTTCATAAACCCTGGACACTTAGGCCACACGACATTTACCTTTAGAAATTTCTTTCTTCAATAATACATTAACCTTAGCTTACTGTAAGTGTTTTCACTTCATAAACTTTTCCATGGTGGTTTGGCTTTTTTTTTTTTGTTTGTTTGTTTGTTTTTCTTTCTTTTAAACTTTTGGACTCTTTTGCAACACCACGACTTAAAACACAAATGCGTTGCACTGTTGTACACAGATATTTTCTTTCTCTGTGTCCTTATGTGTTCCGTAAGCTTTTTCCTACTTTTAAAGTTTTTATCGTTCTATGCACTTTTCAAAATAATAAAAACTAAAACGGGGGGGGGGGGTGGGAGAGGGAAGGAGAGAAATACACACACATGAATATGTTTCCCAAGTGAACTGAGGAAGGGGGCCGAGTCAAGGTTCTCAGGGAGCCACCAGTGATGAAACGGTCAGGCTCAGAATCAGCATTGCAGAGTGGCTGCAGAGCCGGGGGGCCTGGACTGGCTACCTGGACGACACTCCGTGTTTGGTAACTTGGCGAGTCATACATCCTCTTGAGCCTCAGCCTCTTCATCTGCAAATGCAGAAATCATGGTGCCTACCCCACAGGGATATTGTGCAGAGTGAAAAAGCAAATGCAGGCAAAGCCCACAGAAGCACGCGTGGTAAACAGTAAGCCTTTAATCGTGGTCACAGTCGTTGTTATAGGATCATCTTCCTATGTCCTTGTCTTTTAAAGATTAGCAGAACCTCCCAGAAGATGAGAATGGGCTCCCCCTGAGCAAGTCTCGGCTGTAAAGTCACAGGCATGTTGAGCATGTGGCACAGAAGGCAGAATAAAAACCTGATCCCGGAACATTATGTTCCTGCAGGACATGAAATCATTGAAGGTATGGGAAATCCTACCTCATATCCGTTTTACTAGAACACCTATGATTGCGTACGCACATGGACGCACGCGCACGCGCACCCCAAACTTTTTGAGCTTCACAAAACAGCGTAACCAAGGAACACACTATGATGCTTCTTAGCGATCTATTTAGGCCCAGGTTACTCGTCACTCTGAGCCTGCCTCCTTATCTGTCCAATGAGAATAGTGTTTGTCACAATTATCGTCATCGTCATCCTACCTAACGCTTCTGGTAAAATTGAAGTGTGAGAACACCCGCTAGACAGAAAATCCATGTTATCTCTCAATTTTTCTTCCTCCTGATTTCTATCTGAATCTGTGAGCTCGCTTTGGTTCACTTCGGTTTTTCAAGAGGCTCCGGTTACCTTCTCTCCCACCTATATCGGATTGGGTCTGACGGAAGAAAGAAGGAAAAAAAAAAAAAAAACATAGTAAAGAAAGCAGAACAACATTTGTTTCTGAAGCAACCGATCAAACATTGCTGATGAGCCGGTCTTTTCTATTTCAGTAAACCAAGGAGGCCTATTGTCACGAGGATGTGAGGGGCCCGGGTAAGATTGGATGATTACCCCTAAAGGAGACAAAGCAGACAGACTATGGCACATGTGATCTTAGCCAAGAGAATAAACAGTGACCTCTCTGCCGAGTTGGGCCTTAGCATACCAAAGGGAAATAAAGGTGTAATAGGATGCTCAATTTTTACTCTGGAAACAGAGGTTGGTTGGGCACTGAACTGAGAACACTGAATTTTTTACCCTCCTTGATATTCACATAGGCTTAGAGGAGGCAAAAAAAAAAAAAAAAAAAAAGAATACTGAGCCTATAAGTCATCCCTAAAACTCGGATTTTATGTTCCCTTGCCTTTTCATAACTGAGCAACACACAACATTAAAGAATGGACACAGGCCGGATGCGTTGGCTCAGGCCTGTAAACTTAGCACTCTGGGAGGCCGAGGCGGGAGGATCGCTCAAAGTCAGGAGTTCGAGACCAGCCCGAGCGAGAGTGAGACCCCCCGCCCCCGTCTCTACTAAAAATATAGAAAGAAATTGTCCAGACAACTAAAAATATATAGAAAAAAATTAGCCGGGCATGGTGGCACATGCCTGTGGTCCCAGCTCCTGGGGAGCCTGAGGCAGGAGGATCGACTGAGCCCAGGAGTTTGAGGTTGCTGTGAGCTAGGCTGACGCCACGGCACTCACTCTAGCCCGGGCAACAGAGTGAGACTCAGTCTCGGGGGGGGGGGGGGGACCCAAAAACAAACAAACAAACAAAAAAACTGGAAGGGACACAGACTTCCACAGGTTTGTGTGTGGCCCCTTTTACTTATTAACGCTACAGGACCTTAATTATTTGTGCTCTGAATCTGATATTCAAATTATCCTTGTGGCCAACGCGTTTGAACAGTAGATGGTAGGGGAAGAAGAGTTCACCTCCTGAATAGATGACAAGTAACGGGAGTACTGGTGAAATTACAAGTGGCTTACGTTTACACACTGAAAATCCCAGTTAGCCGCTACCATGAGTTCAAAGAAGAGATCTAAATTTCTGACCCTATGACCCTAAAAGATATTTCCTCCCATGGTGTCACAGATAAAAATAAAACTGCATCCTAGCACTTTGGGAAGCCTAGGGGGAAAGGATCGCTTGAGGCCAAGAGTTTGAAGTTGCAGTGATCTATGATGATGCTACTGCACTTTAGTCTGGGAAACAGAGTGAGGGCCCGTCAAAAGAAAAAAAAGAAAAAGACAAAAAGAAAGAGAGAGAGAGAGAGAGAGAGAGAGAGAGACAGAGACAGGAAGACACAAGGAAAGAAAGAAAGAGAGAAAGAAGAGAGGAGAAGAGAAGAGAAGCGTCAATCTATCCATTGCATTTTCTACCCTTTAGGTGACTGGGCTTCAGCAGGGTGATGTGATCTGACAAAGTTCATGTTGCTAAGAAATAAAGCACTGGAGTTCAAACTCTGAGTTTTCAAAATCCAGCATATCCCCCTACCCACCATACCGTGCCACCTCTGAGAGTGGATATCTCACAGAGGAGAGCTGTGGAGGCCATTCTTGGACAGACAGAGTCAAGTAGTGGAGACCATGGAGTCTCTGCTCTGCAGCCAGTCTAGAGACATATGGAGCCATTAACACTGCTTGTGAGGAAAATACCATGTCATAGGGAAACAGAAATATTTTCCGCCTTAGGCAGATACAATTTAGGAAAAGACCCGAAACCCCTCTTCTTCTAACAGTGCTTTCTGGTCAGATGCTGACCCCTTCGATTCACAGATTCAGATACATCATTCAATGCAAGCATTGTCAACAAGTCACTCTTTGCAGCTTTCTGAAATTTCTCGCATATAGCATACTTGTAAAGATGATCACTTATGTGAAGACACCACCCCTCCAGAAAAACAAAAACAAAACCAAAACAGAAGCCCACTTTTCTCTGCTGTGAAAATCAAGATCAGCTTTTATGAGATCCACTAAATTCACACAAGAAGTAAAATATAATCATACTGATATATGCAATTTTTCTCTTAGAACAGAATGCATGGTGCTCCTTATCGTCTCAGATACTGTCAACAGAAAGCACGCGGTGGATGAACAATCTCCGTGAGCTTTTCTACAGAGATGGGGTGGGGGTGTGTGTGTGTGTGTGTGATAAATAATGAGGGTTGAGGAGCAGATAAATGACTGGGGGAAAACAACAACAGCAACAACAACAAAAACCACTTCCTGGTTCCTCGATGCAAGCATTCATTTAAAGGGGATACTCGTATGTATACCTAGGTGGAAAGTGGAAGCAGCTTTAAAAAAAAAAAAAGAAAAATTGCTGCGAGCCCTGGTTATGATACGGCAATAAGCGCTAGCTCTTGGAAGGTGTAAAACATATTCACGGTGGCTTACGCCAATCTGGGATGTACAAAGACGAGCTTGAGCACCACCACCAACCAAAAATATGAATGAATACCTGGCTAGCGATCAGGATCAGACATAATAGAAAAGAAAAAGCTCCCAAGGCTAAAATAATGTGAACACGATTGACTCGTCCATGGAAAAGAACCCCAAATCACTGCAAAATAATTTAAAGAGTTTTATTCTGAGCCCAACGGCCGTGATCATGGCCCAGAGAGCTACGCCCAAGAAGCCTTGAGCAAGCGGACCCATTGTGGTGGGGTGGGTTACAGTTTGGCTTCATACATTTTAGGGAGACAGGAATTACATGTAAAATCACAAATCAAAACATGGAAGGGGTACATTGGTCTGGGCTGAAAAGGCAGGACATCTGGCAGTTGGGGGGGGGCGGGGGAGGGAGGGTGCGGTGTTTACAGGTTTACAGCTGGGTTTAAAGATTCTTTGATTTGCAATTGATGACATAAATGAACCTCTGCCTAAAGGCTTTGCATCATGTTTTCAGTTAAGGTAAGGAGGTCTGCTAATCACAGACAAGCCACTGGACAGTTTACCCAAAACTCAAGTGCCCTGTAGTTCAGTAAACGGTTGGCCTGCTAGATATGCGTTAAGCTTTGTCTTGCCTGGCCTTAGGCCCGTCGGACATTCAGTATCTCATTGTTATAAAATCTGACTCCATCAGGGAGGGGTGTCTGACTTCCCCTGTCCTTGCGGGGCAGCAGCTCAGGTTTAAGGGTTTTTCTAGGGTTCCCTGGGCCAACCACGGGACGGGTCAGCTGGCGGTGGCGGGCGGGGGGCGGCTTAAGATTTTATTTTAGTTCATAGACTCCAGAAATGGTGTTTCCCTGGCAAAGACACACGAGTTCATGAAAAGCTTTCATTCAGTTGGTCTGGCTCCTCCCTGAGGTCGTCTCCCTGCCCCCCACTCCTCCCATCCCCTGGGGCCGGAGCGGGGGGGGGGGGGGGGGAGGGGTGAAGGCCCAAGAGGAGAGGCGCGTGGGGGAGGTGCCGCTCCCAGAACCAGAGACTCGTCTGGGCCCCACGTAACCCAGCCACCGCGACCGCTTCGCCCGAGGAGGTGCCCAGCAAGTCGTGCTTCTGCCCCTCGGGATTGCCTGCGGGCTGGGGGCGGGGTACGAGCTCCCGGCCCAAGAGGCAAACCCCTAGCCCGGCCGCACAGATGGCCGGGCCCCCGGCGGAGCCCTTCCGCCGTTTTCCACCCCTCCTCCACTCACTGCGCTGACTGCGCATGCGCGCTCGCACGTAGCCGCCTCGGGCTTCTCTCGGGCGGAGCCGCTTTCAGCCGCGACCCCGCCCCGCGAGCTGACTGCGCATGCGCGCTTGCACGTAGCCGCCTCGGGCTTCTCTCGGGCGGAGCCGCTTTCAGCCCCGACCCCGCCCCGCGAGCTGCCGCTTCCAGGCGGCACAGCGCATGGGGGAGGGGACGGAGCTCTAAAGAAATCAGTCCCCTCCGTCTCCTGCCTCAGGAAAAGCCCCAAACCCTTGGAGAACTGCCACCCACCGCCACTGCCGTGTGTGTGTGTGGGGGGGGGGGGCGGGGGGGCTGGGTCTTTACTTTGTGTCCTCCTTGTGGCCCAGTCCAAGGCGGCTGGGCTGCCAAACAGATCGTCTCGAGAGGGAGGCAGGAAGGGCCCAGGTCTGGACAGGGGTGGATTGGACCCCTCCACCCTGGGGTGTGGACTTGTGACCGAAAGCTCAGCTGCTTGTCCACGAGGCCGAATAACGAGGACAAGCGGTATGAGGAGTAAGAAAACAGAGAGTCTACTTTGCTGACAAAGGAGGAAATAAATAGGGTAGAGCTTCTCAGTCTCAAACCCCCAAATTTCGTGAACATAGGCCTAGGCAGAAATACAGAGGTTTTAAAGGAGGGAGGGTTGGTTCTCAGCTTCAGGCAATTACTGCAGTTAGCTGTTCTAAAGGTCCCGTCTCTGCTGAGAAGAAATCCCTTGAACTCTGTGGGCCGCCCACCCTGGGGGCCACCTGGAGTTATAACCAAAGAGTTAACGTGCCTCAGGGATGCAGGCCGGGCTGCAAGTTCCCAAAAGCCTGGGGGAAGTTTTAAAAAGACAGAAAATCTTTCTGCCCTCTTCCCCTCCCACCCCCCCACAAAGCCATTTTCTCTGGTGCAGACTCGGCACCCTCCCTGCCCCCCCCCTCCCCGTGCAGGCCTGTTTGTCCTCAATCATCTGTGAGGTTCACGAGGAGGAGATGCTCTCTCGCTCTCCCCACCCTCTTTCTTCCCTTAGGAAATCCTCAGCGCTGTTCCACACACTCAAGGTGGCGGGCCTGCTCCGGCCACCAGCCACCTCTTGTGCCAACTTCCGGCCCCCCCCCCCCGCCCCCAACGGAGTAGGTGTACAGACAGGAGCACACTTTACCGGAGGGCGCCTGGGGATGAAGAGTTGTGGTGGCCAAATGGGGGATGCGGGGCGGGGAGGAGAGTGGCTGGCATTTGGCAAAGAGTGACACGGAGTGGCCATCCAGGCTTGTCTGAAAAGTGGGACTACGAGCCTGAGAGCGCCGACGGAGTCGATGGACATGGTCACTGCTGTGGGATGTCTCTTTTACCACGATGTAACACCAAAGCAAACCCCTGACCCGCTGGGTCGGAGAAGGCCTTGTGGGCAATTTAGAAAAGCCATGGCGTGGCCATTTGGAATACTTCCTGCCTCTCCGGGAATCAAAAATTAGAAAGGACCATGGGTTCTGTATTAACGTACCAAAGGCAGGCAGAATTTTAGCCTTTTAAAGCCTGCCCTGGCCCTATCTCAGCAAGGCAGTGGCACCCCAAGTTCCGTGACATTTCTGCACTCGGCGGCTGACTTCTTCAGCCATCTGTTGCGATGCCCCTGCCAGGTGGCCACTCACTCGCCCCTTCAGTTCAACCCTTGTACCAGAAAGTGTTGCCTTCTTCCTAACCCCTATGGGGGGACCGGGGGGTGACGTGTGTGGGGGGGGGGTAGTGGAAATGGGCAGACCCCACAGGTGCAGCCTCTTCCAGGTCATAATGGGCCTGAGGCAGCGTGGGATTCCCCCGGAAGGGAGGCAGGGTGGCACTACGGCACCGAAGCCTGACGCCGGCGGCCACGTGGATGGTGGGGGACACGTTAGACCGCTGAGATGCAGCCACTGAGAGCCACCCCGCAGCAAGAGGTCTCTCTGGCAGAGCAGGCACTGAGTCCGCAAGTCAAGACAGCTGGGAGGCCTGGGAGACAGAGGCCCTGGATCTCAGGTCCCGGGGTGGGGGCGGGGGGCAGTGCCAGTGCCTGGAGAGAGAGAGAGCCCAGGCTCCAGAGGCCATGATGGGGCCTGGTGGGCAGGGCCGAGGAGGTCAAGGCCGGGTGTGGTGGGGTCCGGGATGAGGGGCTTGGGGTGACGGGCAGGGAGAACGACCCGTTCACTCAGACGTGCCCTCAGAGGAAGGCAGAGGTGCGTTTTGCCTTCCTCCGGCTAGTGGAACGCTCGGCATTTCTTTCCTTCAGAGCTGGGTTGAACCGGTGTGGCATCTGTTATAGTACGGAGTGCGAGACAGGACAACCTAGAGACCGAATTGAGCCAAGTCATGAGTCCACATTAGCTGGCCAGCGACCACCCCCTGCCCTGTTAGGGTACAGGTACAGAGAATGGCCCCGAGCCGAAAAAAGCAGGAAGGTTTCAGACTATCCTAAGCTAGAGCTCCGTGACTTTAGGCACGGCGGTTGAAACAACACTATACCACCTACTCCGCAGCTGTGTGGTCCGGGACCAGCCTCGGGCCCCGTTTCGTTTCGGTTACAGTCTTTAAGCGAGCAGGTTTACAGAAACAGATAGCTCCAATTAAGGAACATTCTTTCAGGCGTTAAGCAAGCACAATCAATTTTACGACAGGCAGCTGGAAAGTTTAAACACTTAGTTACAAGTTAATTGCTTTGTTTTATCTCCGCAAGGTACGTATTTCCAATTACAGACATAGGTCAAGCGGACATCGGTCACCTAGCGAGCAAGCATAAGTTTTCAAGTGGGCCTTTACAGCGTCCAGACAGGCCTCGGTCCAGTTATTGTGCATTCTTTTTGACCACTTGGAAAGCTACTAGCACCGTTCCGGGCCTCACCTCACTCACGCGGAACTACAGAGTGATGACCTGGGGTGGGTGGGTGGGTGTGTGTGTGTGTGTGTGCTCCCTCCTGTGGTGGGAAGGGTGATCTGCTCGCCCACCCGGCGTGGTGTCCCCCACCCCTGCCCCATCTTGGCGTTTACAGAAAACAAACACGAACACAAGAGAGGGAGCCGGAGGAGGAGGAGGAACATATGCTGCTATCCAGGTTATCCTGGGAGGCTTCCTAGCCATTTCTGAGGAAACAGTGTCTCCTGGCTGTCTCCCGTAGTTTTATTTATTGACTTATTTATCTATTTTTCCTTTTGGCTTGAACCCATTCTTTTCGTTTCGGCATCTCATCTGACATCCTCTTCTGAGAGGAACCTGGAAACGTTTCCCCGTGTTGCATCTTTTCAGGCTCTGTACGACTGACGAGCATCGTCCCTCTTCAGTCACTGGGCTCTTTGCTAGCCAGGCCTTAATTCTCCACGTTGTAAACCCCAGATCGGATCTCCGCCCGGAGTCCTGTAGAGACCCACCGAATCGATGTTTGGACTGGGATGTCTCGTAGACCTTACCTATTAAAAACCGATCCAGGCCAGGCTTGGTGACTCACGCCTGTAATCCTAGGCCAAGGCGGGGAGGAGGACCGACCGCTTGAGGTCAGGAGTTCGAGACCTGCCTCGGCAAAAGCAAGACCCCCGTCTCTACCAAAAATAGAAAAAAATTAGCCGGGCATGGTGGCACACGCCTGTAGCCCCAGCGATTTGGGAGGCTGAGGAAGGAGGATCGCTGGAGCCCAGGAGTTTGAGGCTTCCAGTGAGTGAACTATGCCCTGCTCCCCCGCCACCCCTCCCCATCATCTCTAACGAAATGACAGTAAAATAAAATAAAATAAAATAAAGCTCAGAAAAAAAAAAAAAAAGTACTATGTAGTGAGACCGATCCTAAGAACACGGGGGCGGGGAAGGAAGTCACTACCACGGTATAAAATTGTATAAACGTTACCCGATTCTGTGTGCGTGCGTTTTCTGAGAAATGACCCCCTTTTGCTATGGGGCCGGGACTGGAGTCCCAGTTTGGGACCATAGGATTCCCCGCACTCGACTCCAGACTGATTCGACCTAGGGTTAGCTCTGTGTAAACACTCTTTAGACGTGGGTGTTTTATGGATTTCTGTCCTTCGGGAGAAACGACTGGCCCGGGTACAGGAGTGAGTGAATGTACCGACCGTCTTCTCCCATCTCTCTCTCTCTCTCTCTCTCTCTCTCTCCCTCCCACACACAGGCACACGCGCGCGCGCGCGCGCGCGCGCACACACACACACACACACACACACACACGCCGTTTCCGGGAGCGCCCACTTCATGCGCTTCGGTCCACCGTGACAGATAGTCCAACTGTGAGATCATCGTGAGTGGCTGCGCCTAGGCCCCGCTCTGAACCTCTCCGTACTGTTCGTGTGTCTTCAGCAGGTCCTGCCTCCACCCGTGGCATCTAGCACGGGCCGATGGGTCCCTGTCCTCTCTCCCTGCCGTGGACGCCCCCCTCCGGCCCCCCGCCCCCGGGGGCTCTCTGGTCGACTAGTGGTGGGGAGTGTGCCCGAGGGCTGAGAGACGTGGTCCGAGAGGGGCCGGGAGGAGGCCTGCGACCCAGTGTGTACCCACTCCCGCCCCCACGCTCCCTCCCCCACGAGGGAGCCCGTCCTTTCCAGGCTGACACTTGGATCGGTGGATGACGGGGGTCACCTGGCGGCGGGCGAGCGTTATGGGAAAATCCGGTAGGCGTGTTGCGACGTCCTGCCACAGAGATGGCTCTGGCGACAGCCTCGGGCCGCCCCACCCTGGCCCCCGGCCAGGCCCCGTGAATGTGTTCTCTCTGTCCCTGACTTCTTTCTTTGTTTCACCAGCCGGCGTGCTCTGAGAATGTGAAGTGTATCATAGTTCCACCCTGGGTTTCATGATCCTAAGATAGGAAGGGGTTTTATGATTCCACGACAGAAAGGTTTTCTCATCCTATCATCTCTCCCCCCCCCCTTTCTTTCTTTCTCTTCCTCCTTCTGCCTTTTCTTTACTTCTTTGTTCTTTCCTTCTTTCAGTCTTCCTGTCTTCCTTCCTGCCTGCCTGCCTTCCTTCCTTCCGTATTTCTTTCCTCTCTTCCTTTCTCCTGTTATCCTGTGTTTCTATCTCTGTTTTTTCCATCTTTCTTCCCCCTTTCTACTTTCCTACCTTCTTTCTTTCTCATTCTCTCCTTTCTCTCTCCTTCCTTCTTCCTTTCTGTCTCTTTCTATACTGTCTCTCTCCTTCCTTCTCTCTATCTTTTTCTCTTTCCATCTTTCCGTGCTCTTTCTTTTTCTCTCTTAACTTCCTTTCTTTTTCTTTTCTTTCTTTCCCTCCTTCTGTCTCTGTCTGTCTTTCTTTCTTTCTTCTTTCTTTCTGCTTCCATCCTTCCTTCCTTTTTCTCATTCTCTTTCTTTCTGCCTGTCTTTTCTTTCCTTATTTCTTCTTTCCTTCTGTCTTTCTGTGTTTCCTATCTCCTTCCTCCCTTCCTTTTTCTTTCTTCCCCGTGCCCTCTTCCTGTCTTTTCTTATTTACTGTTTTCTTCTTTCTGACTTTCTCTCTCTGTTTCTCCGTCTCTTTTCTTTCTGTTCTTTTCCTTTCTCTCCCTTTCTCTCTTTCTGTTTCTGCCTGTCTGTCTCTCGGCTATGTTGTGGTCTGTGCAGAGACGGGTTTGGTGGACGATGTCGGTGGTCGGGCCGACCCATCCTTTCTTTGATCCCAGTGCTAGCCAGGCCGGGGCCTGCTTAGCTTCCAAGATCAGACGAGATTGGGCGCGTTCAGGGTGGCGTGGCCCTAGACTGACCCGTCATTTTTCGATGGCTTCCGTGGGGAGTAGGGGGACTGTGTTTGATGCCCCCGGGGGACCTTCTGGACTCTGAAATGATGGGCTCCAGAGGGTTGCCCCGTGTTTTGCAGCAGACCTCTGGTGGCTGGCGCCGGTTGTGGTCGGGCTCCACCTGGCGGCCGCTTTTCTACAAGTCTCTTGTCCTCTGAATCTTCGGTGCAGCAGGCAAAGCAGGGGACAGTCCCCGATGCGAGCGAGGCTGAGTTCCGGGAAGCAAGCAGCCTTCGCGGGGCCATCTGGTTCGTGCCGGGACGCCGGCTGGGACATCTGGGAGGCAGAGCTTGGGCCTGCAGGGCTGTGTGGCGGGAGGACGTTGTCGCCGCGCTTCCAGGCTCAGCCAGCCAGGCGGCTTGCGGGGCTGCCCGGGCAGGTCGACCAGCACGCTGTGGCCGCTTTGGAGACCCGACCCACCCCGCGGGGACAGGAAGGAGACGGCACACGCGGACGGGAGAGGAGGGTGTCCGGCGACCGGCCGCCGTCCCGTGCATGCGTGTCCCTCTCCCTCGGCCTCGCCTTTCCTACCCATTTTCCCTGGTTCCCGCTCGGGAGGCAGGGACAGCCCTGTGAGTGGCACCCAGTCGTCCGTGGCTTCCTCCGAGTCCTACTCTGGGGGCGCGGACCGGGCCCTGGGTGGCGCGGGTGGCCGGCGAGGGCGACCCCTGTCGGCCCGCGGGCGCTCGTGGGCCGCGGCGGTCCCGTCCCGATGTTTTCTCCTCCACAAGTCCCCGTGCTGGGGCCGGGGACCGGGCCCTGGGTGGCCCTGGGTGGCGCGGGTGGCCGGCGAGGGCGACCCCTGTGGGCCCGCGGGCGCTCGTGGGCCGCGGCGGTCCCGTCCCGATGTTTTCTCCTCCACAAGTCCCCGTGCTGGGGCCGGGGACCGGGCCCTGGGTGGCCCTGGGTGGCCGGCGAGGGCGACCCCTGTCGGCCCGCGGGCGCTCGTGGGCCGCGGCGGTCCCGTCCCGATGTTTTCTCCTCCACAAGTCCCCGTGCTGGGGCCGGGGACCGGGCCCTGGGTGGCGCGGGTGGCCGGCGAGGGCGACCCCTGTGGGCCCGCGGGCGCTCGTGGGCCGCGGCGGTCCCGTCCCGATGTTTTCTCCTCCACAAGTCCCCGTGCTGGGGCCGGGGACCGGGCCCTGGGTGGCCCTGGGTGGCCGGCGAGGGCGACCCCTGTCGGCCCGCGGCCGCTCGTGGGCCGTGGCGGTCCCGTCCCGATGTTTTCTCCTCCACAAGTCCCCGTGCTGGGCCCTGGGTGGCGCGCGTGGACGGTGAGGGCCTCCCTGGCCCTCTACGCCACGGGGGCCGACCAGATGTCCCTGAGTGCCCCTTGTCTGCTGGCGCTGGGGACCTGCTGGGGACAGGTGGCCGTGTCGAGTGTCGTGGGGGCAGGCGTGTTCAAGTGGCTCGGTCCCCGTCTTCCTGCGCGGTGTTTTTGATCACCTCATATCGTCATCTTCCGCCTGCAGGTTAGTACTGACACGCTGTCCTTCGGCGACTGTCGCTGGAGGGGTTGGGCCTCCGCACGCGGACAGGGTTCTGGGTTCCTGGGGATCCAGCGCCCTGCCCTGTTCCCTTTGAGCTGACCGCCTGGGCCCGCGCGCCGGCTCTAGGGCGTCGGAGTGTCCCGACGGTGGTGCCCGCCTCTCGCGTTGGTCTCTTGTCCCCTCGAGAGACGGCACCCGGGGGAGGGGGGGAGGTTTGCGGCAACCTTCCCCCTTACCCCGCTGGCTCTGTGCCGTTGCGTGTCAGGCGGTCCTCGTCTTTGGGTTGTGCTTGGGAGGCGGGGCTGGCGAGGCTGAAGCGGGCTCCTCCGATCGCTGTCCTCGCCGGTCTGACTGACCTCCCCCAACCCTCCCCGTCCTCGGGGCCTGATCGATGTGGTGACGTCGCGCTCTCCCGGGCCTTGAGCCGCGTGCCAGGCGAGGGACGGTCCATTCATGGTGAATGGTGGCCGCTCTTCTCGTTCTGCCCGCGGGCACCTCACCTCTCCTTCCCCGCCTGTGGGCGGTGCGTGGGAGGCGCGGGTGCGAGACTATCCGGCCCGACCGCGGTCGCCCCGCCCTCGGCCTCGTGGCGTTGGCGGGGGGTCGTGAGTCCTCTTGACGCAGCGGGCAGCCCTCGCTCGCCCTGTGTGGCTGTTGCCTGGCCGGGGTCCCCCCTGCCCGCGACGGACGGGTGCGGGGCCGTGCCGCCCGCCCGGTCGCGCGCCCCGTTTGGCGCGCGGCTGCTGGGTCTGTGTGGCCCTTTTGTGGTGCCCCCGGAGCGCACCGGGTTGTTCTCCAAGGTGCCCGAAACCGAGCGGTGGTTGTCGTCCTCGTTCCCGGCGTCCCCCTCTGGTCGCCGCTGCAGCGTCTGCTGCGTTGGGTACACCCTCGAGCAGCGTGCTTGGGGTTGGGGGGGTCGAGGCGGGCAAGCCTAGAGGCATCCTCCTGCGCTGCGTGGGCGGGCGGGGGGCGTTGTCTCGGCGTCCCCACGATGTGTGCGTGGCGGACTTCGAAAGGCGAGCGCACGGCTTGTGCTCTTCCCACCCTGCCCGAGGGGGGGGTGGTTGCACGGTCGTGTGGGCGATCGTGGTGGGGCTGGGCCGGCGACGTGGTGCCGGCCGGCCCCGTGGGGGGCCTCTGCCACCGGCCTGGTCTGCCTCGGTGACCCCTCTCCCATACCGACGGGGGAGTGTTCCCCTCGAAGTGAGGGGGCTTTTGGACCAGGGGCCCCGACCGCGAACGCTCAGGAGTCGCCAACCGTGCGTGTTTTGCCCCATGCCGCAGACCCCCCCCACACCTCCCCCGGGGCGTGCCTGAACGCCTCCGCCCAGGGCCCTTACGGGGGCGACCGGGGGTCGGGGGCGATCCACCTTCGGCGAGAAAGCGTCTTCTCTAGCGATCGTGGAGGCGTGTCCTCTTCTGGGGTTTGTCGGATCCCCCAGCCCGCCGCCTCTCTGCGCGTCGTCAGCCGCCGCCCCTGCGGCTGCCAGTTGTGCGTGGGCAGAGTTCCCTCCTCCCCTGCCGTGGGGGGGAGCGGTCCGCCGGCCCCCGCGGTGGGGGCCGAGTGCCACTCTTCGCCTAACGTGGTCCGCGCCTCCCCCCTGAACTCTGGGGGAGGGTCACGCCGGGCCGGGCCGGCGTTCCAGCTGTGAAGGGCGCCCGCGTGTGTGCGCTGCGTGCCCCGGCCGCGGGTCGCCCCGGTGTGCGCTGGGGGAAGGGGGTGGTGGTGCGGCCCGTCTCGCGCCCCCTCCCCATCCCCTGTGAGCGTGCGGCCCTCCACCCGGTCCCGTGCCAGGCCGCGGATGGATGGGCGCTCCCGTGCTGGCGCCTGTGGATTGCGGCTGGGGGGACCGCCCGGCCAACGAGGGGGTCGTTCCACCGGTGCACGGTGCTCCCCGGAGCGAGACAGGATTGGGAAGCGGACGAGAATGGGATTAGGCGCGGTGGCGTGCGGGCCGAGGGCCGAAGGCCGGCGTCGCTCTGGGACGCCCCGGTGGTGAGGCCGTGGCCCCGTTGGGAGGGTCGAGGGGTGCCGAAGGCTTTGGCCGGCTGGCGTCACGGGCGCGTTGCGGGACCGCTCTCGGGTTTGGGGCGGTGGGATCCCGTGGCGTTGTTTCCCCAGTGGCCCGGTCGCGGCGCAGGTCTCGCCTCCCCACGGGCTCTCGTGCCTCGCCCTCGCGGGGTCTCATCCCTGTTCGAAAGGGTGCTCCTTCTCTCTTCCTCACGGCTGCCGACCGCCCCGCGACGAGCGTTCGCCCGACTGCGCTGCCCGAACCTGACCTCGCCGCGGGGAGGGGGCGTCGCCCTGGCCGCCAAGGCCCTGGACGGCGCCCCCCACCCCCCCGGCGACGTGCCTCGGTTGAACGGTCGGCGGGCCTCCGCGTGGCGGGCCGGACGGCGTTGGGGGGCGGCCGGTCGCGCGTGCGTGCAAGAAGAGCGTTTTTCCGGAGCTACACGCGACCGCGATGGCGATCGGGGTCCGGGCCCTGCGAGGTGCGCGGGGGGTTTGGGGAGCTCGCCGAAGGCGCAGCCGGTCGTCCCAGGTGCCGCGGGACCGCCCTTGTGCGCGGAGGCCACTGGCGGTGAGATCCCGTGCGTGTCCTGGCCGGTGGGCTGCCGTCTGAGGCTTGCTACATCCCTCCCCTCGGGCCTCCTGGTGCCCGTCGGCCCCTTCCCCCGTCGTCGCCTTATGCCGCGCCCGGCGGCCCCCACCCCGCTCGCCGCCGCCTTGAGCCATCTCGTCCTCTCCCGTCTGGCTTTCGTAGCCGGGAGGGCGTCCGTGCCCCCGGTGCTGCATCGCTCTCCCCCCCGTGTGTCCGTAGCGGCCTCTCCCGTGGTCCGCCGCCGCCCGCCCGCTTGCCCGCGGTGGCGTTGCGTGTCGATGGCGTGTGGGGCGCCGTCGTCCCCCGCGGTGGCCGTCTCCCCCGGTCGGTGGGTTCGCGTGCAGGAGCGCGCGGGTCCCGCGGTCTCTCTCCCCCGGCCATCCGTCGTGCCGTTACCCGCC
>NW_027183314.1:10000-25577 GCF_041146395.1 Eulemur rufifrons | reverse complement strand
AAGAAATACAAAGTTGCTCGTGATACTTCCCCATCATCTTCCAGTTTCCCCGACTGTCAACACGATGTATTCGATCGTATATCTTTGTGTGTGCACGTGGGCGCCTGTACCTATTTCTTTTCGGCATCAGTCTCAGGTCTTTTGGCACCTAGGGGGGAAAAAGGAGAAACCAATAAAGGACAGAAAGACGTTCTGTCGTTTTACGCTCCCCACCACCACCACCACCACCACCACCACTTTTGGGAGCTTGTAGTCTGGCCTATGTCCCCAAGGCAGGTTAAATCTTTTCTTAAAACTCCCAAGTGGTCCCCTGCCCCGCCCCCCCCCCCCCAGGTGGGCGGCCGGCAGAGTTCACAGGCTTTGTTTTTGGCAGAGCCTGGACGATTGAAATAATTAACCACAATCAACGCTAAAGCTGAGAACCCCTCCCCCCCTCATTAAAAGCTCTGTATTTCTGCCTAGCCCTATGTTCGGGGAAATTCGGAGGCTTGAGATGGGAAGGTCTACCCTATTTTCTCCTTTACCGGCAAAATAGACTCTCTCTTTCCTTCCTCCTCAAACAGCTTGTCCTCGTTATTCGGCCTCGTGGGCAAGTGGCCGAGCTTTCGGTAACACCAAGTCTTCTAAGTTGTGTTGTGTTATCGGTCTTGTTTTCTTTCTTTTCTTTTCTTTTCTTTTCTTTTTTTTTTTTTTGAGACAGGATTTCTTTCACTCTGTCCTCTCCCAGGCCGCCTTGGCCTGATTGTAGCTCACAGCAAGCTCCAAATCCAGGGCTTAAGTGATCCTCTCTGCCTCAGCCTTCTGAGTAGCTGGGACTATAGGCAAATGCTGCCACACCCGCCATAATTTTTCTTTTTTTTTTTTTTGTTGGTAGAGATGAGGTCTCATCGTGTTACCCAGGCTGGTCTCCAGCTGCTGGGCTCAAGTCACGCTCCCGTCTCTGCCTCCCAAGTTGCGGGGATCACGGGCATGAGCCACCATGGCCAGCCAGGTTATTTAAAGGTGATCGCTTTGCTATCCTGATACAAAACCCCAAATGTGCGAGTTTAAGGCACCAGACGGAGGGAGTCCCCACACTACATCGTCACGAACATTGAGGGTGGCTCACGAAACAGCTGGGATGTGGCCACACAGTAGTGATCGAGGAGATATATTCTAGTGGGATAGCAGAAATATAGAATGTCCTGAAGACACTAAATGTCGGAATGCCACAGCAGTCAATGGCTGACAAACTTCCATTCCATCGTGTCATGGTAGGCGGCTTACTTTTCTCCTGCTCCCTCGGTATGATTAAGGCCTGACGTAGAAAATGTCTACGTCTCATCCAAATCCATCGAGACGATGGAAGGGGGAACTGGGAGAGGAATAAAGAAAAACAAGAGGGGGAGAAGGAGGAAACTGCCTCCCCTGCCCCCATGCTACCCAATTAATAAATGAAGAATGGGCCGGGCGCGGTGGCTCACGCCTGTAATCCTAGCACTCTGGGAGGCCGAGGCGGGTGGATTGCTCAAGGTCAGGAGTTCGAGACCAGCCTGAGCGAGACCCCGTCTCTACTAAAAATAGAAAGACATTATATGGACACCTAAAAATCTATATAGAAAAATTAGCCGGGCATAGTGGCGCATGCCTGTAGTCCCAGCTACTCGGGAGGCTGAGGCAGTAGGATCGCTTAAGCCCAGGAGTTTGAGGTTGCTGTGAGCTACGCCACGGCACTCACTCTAGCCTGGGCAACAAAGTGAGACTCTGTCTCAACAAAAAAAAAAAAAAAAATAAATGAAGAATGGCCTCTTCCCTCCTCTTCCCAACCCCTAACTATGCCTGGAGGTGTATCGTAGGCCTACAGTCCTAAGAAATGTACAACTACTGATAGTAATGGGAAGAAATGCAGTCTAATAGGTTTCTGTGCAGTGGGACACCTGGCCAGGGCACTTACGGTGAATGGAGCTTGCAGGGCGGGCGGGAGGTTGCTCTGGGTGAGTCTGTGAGTTGGCGGTGAGTGGTGAGTGAATGTGAAGGCCTAGGACATTACTTACTGTAGGTTTTCATAAACCCTGGACACTTAGGCCACACGACATTTACCTTTAGAAATTTCTTTCTTCAATAATACATTAACCTTAGCTTACTGTAAGTGTTTTCACTTCATAAACTTTTCCATGGTGGTTTGGCTTTTTTTTTTTTGTTTGTTTGTTTGTTTTTCTTTCTTTTAAACTTTTGGACTCTTTTGCAACACCACGACTTAAAACACAAATGCGTTGCACTGTTGTACACAGATATTTTCTTTCTCTGTGTCCTTATGTGTTCCGTAAGCTTTTTCCTACTTTTAAAGTTTTTATCGTTCTATGCACTTTTCAAAATAATAAAAACTAAAACGGGGGGGGGGGGTGGGAGAGGGAAGGAGAGAAATACACACACATGAATATGTTTCCCAAGTGAACTGAGGAAGGGGGCCGAGTCAAGGTTCTCAGGGAGCCACCAGTGATGAAACGGTCAGGCTCAGAATCAGCATTGCAGAGTGGCTGCAGAGCCGGGGGGCCTGGACTGGCTACCTGGACGACACTCCGTGTTTGGTAACTTGGCGAGTCATACATCCTCTTGAGCCTCAGCCTCTTCATCTGCAAATGCAGAAATCATGGTGCCTACCCCACAGGGATATTGTGCAGAGTGAAAAAGCAAATGCAGGCAAAGCCCACAGAAGCACGCGTGGTAAACAGTAAGCCTTTAATCGTGGTCACAGTCGTTGTTATAGGATCATCTTCCTATGTCCTTGTCTTTTAAAGATTAGCAGAACCTCCCAGAAGATGAGAATGGGCTCCCCCTGAGCAAGTCTCGGCTGTAAAGTCACAGGCATGTTGAGCATGTGGCACAGAAGGCAGAATAAAAACCTGATCCCGGAACATTATGTTCCTGCAGGACATGAAATCATTGAAGGTATGGGAAATCCTACCTCATATCCGTTTTACTAGAACACCTATGATTGCGTACGCACATGGACGCACGCGCACGCGCACCCCAAACTTTTTGAGCTTCACAAAACAGCGTAACCAAGGAACACACTATGATGCTTCTTAGCGATCTATTTAGGCCCAGGTTACTCGTCACTCTGAGCCTGCCTCCTTATCTGTCCAATGAGAATAGTGTTTGTCACAATTATCGTCATCGTCATCCTACCTAACGCTTCTGGTAAAATTGAAGTGTGAGAACACCCGCTAGACAGAAAATCCATGTTATCTCTCAATTTTTCTTCCTCCTGATTTCTATCTGAATCTGTGAGCTCGCTTTGGTTCACTTCGGTTTTTCAAGAGGCTCCGGTTACCTTCTCTCCCACCTATATCGGATTGGGTCTGACGGAAGAAAGAAGGAAAAAAAAAAAAAAAACATAGTAAAGAAAGCAGAACAACATTTGTTTCTGAAGCAACCGATCAAACATTGCTGATGAGCCGGTCTTTTCTATTTCAGTAAACCAAGGAGGCCTATTGTCACGAGGATGTGAGGGGCCCGGGTAAGATTGGATGATTACCCCTAAAGGAGACAAAGCAGACAGACTATGGCACATGTGATCTTAGCCAAGAGAATAAACAGTGACCTCTCTGCCGAGTTGGGCCTTAGCATACCAAAGGGAAATAAAGGTGTAATAGGATGCTCAATTTTTACTCTGGAAACAGAGGTTGGTTGGGCACTGAACTGAGAACACTGAATTTTTTACCCTCCTTGATATTCACATAGGCTTAGAGGAGGCAAAAAAAAAAAAAAAAAAAAAGAATACTGAGCCTATAAGTCATCCCTAAAACTCGGATTTTATGTTCCCTTGCCTTTTCATAACTGAGCAACACACAACATTAAAGAATGGACACAGGCCGGATGCGTTGGCTCAGGCCTGTAAACTTAGCACTCTGGGAGGCCGAGGCGGGAGGATCGCTCAAAGTCAGGAGTTCGAGACCAGCCCGAGCGAGAGTGAGACCCCCCGCCCCCGTCTCTACTAAAAATATAGAAAGAAATTGTCCAGACAACTAAAAATATATAGAAAAAAATTAGCCGGGCATGGTGGCACATGCCTGTGGTCCCAGCTCCTGGGGAGCCTGAGGCAGGAGGATCGACTGAGCCCAGGAGTTTGAGGTTGCTGTGAGCTAGGCTGACGCCACGGCACTCACTCTAGCCCGGGCAACAGAGTGAGACTCAGTCTCGGGGGGGGGGGGGGGACCCAAAAACAAACAAACAAACAAAAAAACTGGAAGGGACACAGACTTCCACAGGTTTGTGTGTGGCCCCTTTTACTTATTAACGCTACAGGACCTTAATTATTTGTGCTCTGAATCTGATATTCAAATTATCCTTGTGGCCAACGCGTTTGAACAGTAGATGGTAGGGGAAGAAGAGTTCACCTCCTGAATAGATGACAAGTAACGGGAGTACTGGTGAAATTACAAGTGGCTTACGTTTACACACTGAAAATCCCAGTTAGCCGCTACCATGAGTTCAAAGAAGAGATCTAAATTTCTGACCCTATGACCCTAAAAGATATTTCCTCCCATGGTGTCACAGATAAAAATAAAACTGCATCCTAGCACTTTGGGAAGCCTAGGGGGAAAGGATCGCTTGAGGCCAAGAGTTTGAAGTTGCAGTGATCTATGATGATGCTACTGCACTTTAGTCTGGGAAACAGAGTGAGGGCCCGTCAAAAGAAAAAAAAGAAAAAGACAAAAAGAAAGAGAGAGAGAGAGAGAGAGAGAGAGAGAGACAGAGACAGGAAGACACAAGGAAAGAAAGAAAGAGAGAAAGAAGAGAGGAGAAGAGAAGAGAAGCGTCAATCTATCCATTGCATTTTCTACCCTTTAGGTGACTGGGCTTCAGCAGGGTGATGTGATCTGACAAAGTTCATGTTGCTAAGAAATAAAGCACTGGAGTTCAAACTCTGAGTTTTCAAAATCCAGCATATCCCCCTACCCACCATACCGTGCCACCTCTGAGAGTGGATATCTCACAGAGGAGAGCTGTGGAGGCCATTCTTGGACAGACAGAGTCAAGTAGTGGAGACCATGGAGTCTCTGCTCTGCAGCCAGTCTAGAGACATATGGAGCCATTAACACTGCTTGTGAGGAAAATACCATGTCATAGGGAAACAGAAATATTTTCCGCCTTAGGCAGATACAATTTAGGAAAAGACCCGAAACCCCTCTTCTTCTAACAGTGCTTTCTGGTCAGATGCTGACCCCTTCGATTCACAGATTCAGATACATCATTCAATGCAAGCATTGTCAACAAGTCACTCTTTGCAGCTTTCTGAAATTTCTCGCATATAGCATACTTGTAAAGATGATCACTTATGTGAAGACACCACCCCTCCAGAAAAACAAAAACAAAACCAAAACAGAAGCCCACTTTTCTCTGCTGTGAAAATCAAGATCAGCTTTTATGAGATCCACTAAATTCACACAAGAAGTAAAATATAATCATACTGATATATGCAATTTTTCTCTTAGAACAGAATGCATGGTGCTCCTTATCGTCTCAGATACTGTCAACAGAAAGCACGCGGTGGATGAACAATCTCCGTGAGCTTTTCTACAGAGATGGGGTGGGGGTGTGTGTGTGTGTGTGTGATAAATAATGAGGGTTGAGGAGCAGATAAATGACTGGGGGAAAACAACAACAGCAACAACAACAAAAACCACTTCCTGGTTCCTCGATGCAAGCATTCATTTAAAGGGGATACTCGTATGTATACCTAGGTGGAAAGTGGAAGCAGCTTTAAAAAAAAAAAAAGAAAAATTGCTGCGAGCCCTGGTTATGATACGGCAATAAGCGCTAGCTCTTGGAAGGTGTAAAACATATTCACGGTGGCTTACGCCAATCTGGGATGTACAAAGACGAGCTTGAGCACCACCACCAACCAAAAATATGAATGAATACCTGGCTAGCGATCAGGATCAGACATAATAGAAAAGAAAAAGCTCCCAAGGCTAAAATAATGTGAACACGATTGACTCGTCCATGGAAAAGAACCCCAAATCACTGCAAAATAATTTAAAGAGTTTTATTCTGAGCCCAACGGCCGTGATCATGGCCCAGAGAGCTACGCCCAAGAAGCCTTGAGCAAGCGGACCCATTGTGGTGGGGTGGGTTACAGTTTGGCTTCATACATTTTAGGGAGACAGGAATTACATGTAAAATCACAAATCAAAACATGGAAGGGGTACATTGGTCTGGGCTGAAAAGGCAGGACATCTGGCAGTTGGGGGGGGGCGGGGGAGGGAGGGTGCGGTGTTTACAGGTTTACAGCTGGGTTTAAAGATTCTTTGATTTGCAATTGATGACATAAATGAACCTCTGCCTAAAGGCTTTGCATCATGTTTTCAGTTAAGGTAAGGAGGTCTGCTAATCACAGACAAGCCACTGGACAGTTTACCCAAAACTCAAGTGCCCTGTAGTTCAGTAAACGGTTGGCCTGCTAGATATGCGTTAAGCTTTGTCTTGCCTGGCCTTAGGCCCGTCGGACATTCAGTATCTCATTGTTATAAAATCTGACTCCATCAGGGAGGGGTGTCTGACTTCCCCTGTCCTTGCGGGGCAGCAGCTCAGGTTTAAGGGTTTTTCTAGGGTTCCCTGGGCCAACCACGGGACGGGTCAGCTGGCGGTGGCGGGCGGGGGGCGGCTTAAGATTTTATTTTAGTTCATAGACTCCAGAAATGGTGTTTCCCTGGCAAAGACACACGAGTTCATGAAAAGCTTTCATTCAGTTGGTCTGGCTCCTCCCTGAGGTCGTCTCCCTGCCCCCCACTCCTCCCATCCCCTGGGGCCGGAGCGGGGGGGGGGGGGGGGGAGGGGTGAAGGCCCAAGAGGAGAGGCGCGTGGGGGAGGTGCCGCTCCCAGAACCAGAGACTCGTCTGGGCCCCACGTAACCCAGCCACCGCGACCGCTTCGCCCGAGGAGGTGCCCAGCAAGTCGTGCTTCTGCCCCTCGGGATTGCCTGCGGGCTGGGGGCGGGGTACGAGCTCCCGGCCCAAGAGGCAAACCCCTAGCCCGGCCGCACAGATGGCCGGGCCCCCGGCGGAGCCCTTCCGCCGTTTTCCACCCCTCCTCCACTCACTGCGCTGACTGCGCATGCGCGCTCGCACGTAGCCGCCTCGGGCTTCTCTCGGGCGGAGCCGCTTTCAGCCGCGACCCCGCCCCGCGAGCTGACTGCGCATGCGCGCTTGCACGTAGCCGCCTCGGGCTTCTCTCGGGCGGAGCCGCTTTCAGCCCCGACCCCGCCCCGCGAGCTGCCGCTTCCAGGCGGCACAGCGCATGGGGGAGGGGACGGAGCTCTAAAGAAATCAGTCCCCTCCGTCTCCTGCCTCAGGAAAAGCCCCAAACCCTTGGAGAACTGCCACCCACCGCCACTGCCGTGTGTGTGTGTGGGGGGGGGGGGCGGGGGGGCTGGGTCTTTACTTTGTGTCCTCCTTGTGGCCCAGTCCAAGGCGGCTGGGCTGCCAAACAGATCGTCTCGAGAGGGAGGCAGGAAGGGCCCAGGTCTGGACAGGGGTGGATTGGACCCCTCCACCCTGGGGTGTGGACTTGTGACCGAAAGCTCAGCTGCTTGTCCACGAGGCCGAATAACGAGGACAAGCGGTATGAGGAGTAAGAAAACAGAGAGTCTACTTTGCTGACAAAGGAGGAAATAAATAGGGTAGAGCTTCTCAGTCTCAAACCCCCAAATTTCGTGAACATAGGCCTAGGCAGAAATACAGAGGTTTTAAAGGAGGGAGGGTTGGTTCTCAGCTTCAGGCAATTACTGCAGTTAGCTGTTCTAAAGGTCCCGTCTCTGCTGAGAAGAAATCCCTTGAACTCTGTGGGCCGCCCACCCTGGGGGCCACCTGGAGTTATAACCAAAGAGTTAACGTGCCTCAGGGATGCAGGCCGGGCTGCAAGTTCCCAAAAGCCTGGGGGAAGTTTTAAAAAGACAGAAAATCTTTCTGCCCTCTTCCCCTCCCACCCCCCCACAAAGCCATTTTCTCTGGTGCAGACTCGGCACCCTCCCTGCCCCCCCCCTCCCCGTGCAGGCCTGTTTGTCCTCAATCATCTGTGAGGTTCACGAGGAGGAGATGCTCTCTCGCTCTCCCCACCCTCTTTCTTCCCTTAGGAAATCCTCAGCGCTGTTCCACACACTCAAGGTGGCGGGCCTGCTCCGGCCACCAGCCACCTCTTGTGCCAACTTCCGGCCCCCCCCCCCCGCCCCCAACGGAGTAGGTGTACAGACAGGAGCACACTTTACCGGAGGGCGCCTGGGGATGAAGAGTTGTGGTGGCCAAATGGGGGATGCGGGGCGGGGAGGAGAGTGGCTGGCATTTGGCAAAGAGTGACACGGAGTGGCCATCCAGGCTTGTCTGAAAAGTGGGACTACGAGCCTGAGAGCGCCGACGGAGTCGATGGACATGGTCACTGCTGTGGGATGTCTCTTTTACCACGATGTAACACCAAAGCAAACCCCTGACCCGCTGGGTCGGAGAAGGCCTTGTGGGCAATTTAGAAAAGCCATGGCGTGGCCATTTGGAATACTTCCTGCCTCTCCGGGAATCAAAAATTAGAAAGGACCATGGGTTCTGTATTAACGTACCAAAGGCAGGCAGAATTTTAGCCTTTTAAAGCCTGCCCTGGCCCTATCTCAGCAAGGCAGTGGCACCCCAAGTTCCGTGACATTTCTGCACTCGGCGGCTGACTTCTTCAGCCATCTGTTGCGATGCCCCTGCCAGGTGGCCACTCACTCGCCCCTTCAGTTCAACCCTTGTACCAGAAAGTGTTGCCTTCTTCCTAACCCCTATGGGGGGACCGGGGGGTGACGTGTGTGGGGGGGGGGTAGTGGAAATGGGCAGACCCCACAGGTGCAGCCTCTTCCAGGTCATAATGGGCCTGAGGCAGCGTGGGATTCCCCCGGAAGGGAGGCAGGGTGGCACTACGGCACCGAAGCCTGACGCCGGCGGCCACGTGGATGGTGGGGGACACGTTAGACCGCTGAGATGCAGCCACTGAGAGCCACCCCGCAGCAAGAGGTCTCTCTGGCAGAGCAGGCACTGAGTCCGCAAGTCAAGACAGCTGGGAGGCCTGGGAGACAGAGGCCCTGGATCTCAGGTCCCGGGGTGGGGGCGGGGGGCAGTGCCAGTGCCTGGAGAGAGAGAGAGCCCAGGCTCCAGAGGCCATGATGGGGCCTGGTGGGCAGGGCCGAGGAGGTCAAGGCCGGGTGTGGTGGGGTCCGGGATGAGGGGCTTGGGGTGACGGGCAGGGAGAACGACCCGTTCACTCAGACGTGCCCTCAGAGGAAGGCAGAGGTGCGTTTTGCCTTCCTCCGGCTAGTGGAACGCTCGGCATTTCTTTCCTTCAGAGCTGGGTTGAACCGGTGTGGCATCTGTTATAGTACGGAGTGCGAGACAGGACAACCTAGAGACCGAATTGAGCCAAGTCATGAGTCCACATTAGCTGGCCAGCGACCACCCCCTGCCCTGTTAGGGTACAGGTACAGAGAATGGCCCCGAGCCGAAAAAAGCAGGAAGGTTTCAGACTATCCTAAGCTAGAGCTCCGTGACTTTAGGCACGGCGGTTGAAACAACACTATACCACCTACTCCGCAGCTGTGTGGTCCGGGACCAGCCTCGGGCCCCGTTTCGTTTCGGTTACAGTCTTTAAGCGAGCAGGTTTACAGAAACAGATAGCTCCAATTAAGGAACATTCTTTCAGGCGTTAAGCAAGCACAATCAATTTTACGACAGGCAGCTGGAAAGTTTAAACACTTAGTTACAAGTTAATTGCTTTGTTTTATCTCCGCAAGGTACGTATTTCCAATTACAGACATAGGTCAAGCGGACATCGGTCACCTAGCGAGCAAGCATAAGTTTTCAAGTGGGCCTTTACAGCGTCCAGACAGGCCTCGGTCCAGTTATTGTGCATTCTTTTTGACCACTTGGAAAGCTACTAGCACCGTTCCGGGCCTCACCTCACTCACGCGGAACTACAGAGTGATGACCTGGGGTGGGTGGGTGGGTGTGTGTGTGTGTGTGTGCTCCCTCCTGTGGTGGGAAGGGTGATCTGCTCGCCCACCCGGCGTGGTGTCCCCCACCCCTGCCCCATCTTGGCGTTTACAGAAAACAAACACGAACACAAGAGAGGGAGCCGGAGGAGGAGGAGGAACATATGCTGCTATCCAGGTTATCCTGGGAGGCTTCCTAGCCATTTCTGAGGAAACAGTGTCTCCTGGCTGTCTCCCGTAGTTTTATTTATTGACTTATTTATCTATTTTTCCTTTTGGCTTGAACCCATTCTTTTCGTTTCGGCATCTCATCTGACATCCTCTTCTGAGAGGAACCTGGAAACGTTTCCCCGTGTTGCATCTTTTCAGGCTCTGTACGACTGACGAGCATCGTCCCTCTTCAGTCACTGGGCTCTTTGCTAGCCAGGCCTTAATTCTCCACGTTGTAAACCCCAGATCGGATCTCCGCCCGGAGTCCTGTAGAGACCCACCGAATCGATGTTTGGACTGGGATGTCTCGTAGACCTTACCTATTAAAAACCGATCCAGGCCAGGCTTGGTGACTCACGCCTGTAATCCTAGGCCAAGGCGGGGAGGAGGACCGACCGCTTGAGGTCAGGAGTTCGAGACCTGCCTCGGCAAAAGCAAGACCCCCGTCTCTACCAAAAATAGAAAAAAATTAGCCGGGCATGGTGGCACACGCCTGTAGCCCCAGCGATTTGGGAGGCTGAGGAAGGAGGATCGCTGGAGCCCAGGAGTTTGAGGCTTCCAGTGAGTGAACTATGCCCTGCTCCCCCGCCACCCCTCCCCATCATCTCTAACGAAATGACAGTAAAATAAAATAAAATAAAATAAAGCTCAGAAAAAAAAAAAAAAAGTACTATGTAGTGAGACCGATCCTAAGAACACGGGGGCGGGGAAGGAAGTCACTACCACGGTATAAAATTGTATAAACGTTACCCGATTCTGTGTGCGTGCGTTTTCTGAGAAATGACCCCCTTTTGCTATGGGGCCGGGACTGGAGTCCCAGTTTGGGACCATAGGATTCCCCGCACTCGACTCCAGACTGATTCGACCTAGGGTTAGCTCTGTGTAAACACTCTTTAGACGTGGGTGTTTTATGGATTTCTGTCCTTCGGGAGAAACGACTGGCCCGGGTACAGGAGTGAGTGAATGTACCGACCGTCTTCTCCCATCTCTCTCTCTCTCTCTCTCTCTCTCTCTCCCTCCCACACACAGGCACAGCGCGCGCGCGCGCGCGCGCGCACACACACACACACACACACACACACACGCCGTTTCCGGGAGCGCCCACTTCATGCGCTTCGGTCCACCGTGACAGATAGTCCAACTGTGAGATCATCGTGAGTGGCTGCGCCTAGGCCCCGCTCTGAACCTCTCCGTACTGTTCGTGTGTCTTCAGCAGGTCCTGCCTCCACCCGTGGCATCTAGCACGGGCCGATGGGTCCCTGTCCTCTCTCCCTGCCGTGGACGCCCCCCTCCGGCCCCCCGCCCCCGGGGGCTCTCTGGTCGACTAGTGGTGGGGAGTGTGCCCGAGGGCTGAGAGACGTGGTCCGAGAGGGGCCGGGAGGAGGCCTGCGACCCAGTGTGTACCCACTCCCGCCCCCACGCTCCCTCCCCCACGAGGGAGCCCGTCCTTTCCAGGCTGACACTTGGATCGGTGGATGACGGGGGTCACCTGGCGGCGGGCGAGCGTTATGGGAAAATCCGGTAGGCGTGTTGCGACGTCCTGCCACAGAGATGGCTCTGGCGACAGCCTCGGGCCGCCCCACCCTGGCCCCCGGCCAGGCCCCGTGAATGTGTTCTCTCTGTCCCTGACTTCTTTCTTTGTTTCACCAGCCGGCGTGCTCTGAGAATGTGAAGTGTATCATAGTTCCACCCTGGGTTTCATGATCCTAAGATAGGAAGGGGTTTTATGATTCCACGACAGAAAGGTTTTCTCATCCTATCATCTCTCCCCCCCCCCTTTCTTTCTTTCTCTTCCTCCTTCTGCCTTTTCTTTACTTCTTTGTTCTTTCCTTCTTTCAGTCTTCCTGTCTTCCTTCCTGCCTGCCTGCCTTCCTTCCTTCCGTATTTCTTTCCTCTCTTCCTTTCTCCTGTTATCCTGTGTTTCTATCTCTGTTTTTTCCATCTTTCTTCCCCCTTTCTACTTTCCTACCTTCTTTCTTTCTCATTCTCTCCTTTCTCTCTCCTTCCTTCTTCCTTTCTGTCTCTTTCTATACTGTCTCTCTCCTTCCTTCTCTCTATCTTTTTCTCTTTCCATCTTTCCGTGCTCTTTCTTTTTCTCTCTTAACTTCCTTTCTTTTTCTTTTCTTTCTTTCCCTCCTTCTGTCTCTGTCTGTCTTTCTTTCTTTCTTCTTTCTTTCTGCTTCCATCCTTCCTTCCTTTTTCTCATTCTCTTTCTTTCTGCCTGTCTTTTCTTTCCTTATTTCTTCTTTCCTTCTGTCTTTCTGTGTTTCCTATCTCCTTCCTCCCTTCCTTTTTCTTTCTTCCCCGTGCCCTCTTCCTGTCTTTTCTTATTTACTGTTTTCTTCTTTCTGACTTTCTCTCTCTGTTTCTCCGTCTCTTTTCTTTCTGTTCTTTTCCTTTCTCTCCCTTTCTCTCTTTCTGTTTCTGCCTGTCTGTCTCTCGGCTATGTTGTGGTCTGTGCAGAGACGGGTTTGGTGGACGATGTCGGTGGTCGGGCCGACCCATCCTTTCTTTGATCCCAGTGCTAGCCAGGCCGGGGCCTGCTTAGCTTCCAAGATCAGACGAGATTGGGCGCGTTCAGGGTGGCGTGGCCCTAGACTGACCCGTCATTTTTCGATGGCTTCCGTGGGGAGTAGGGGGACTGTGTTTGATGCCCCCGGGGGACCTTCTGGACTCTGAAATGATGGGCTCCAGAGGGTTGCCCCGTGTTTTGCAGCAGACCTCTGGTGGCTGGCGCCGGTTGTGGTCGGGCTCCACCTGGCGGCCGCTTTTCTACAAGTCTCTTGTCCTCTGAATCTTCGGTGCAGCAGGCAAAGCAGGGGACAGTCCCCGATGCGAGCGAGGCTGAGTTCCGGGAAGCAAGCAGCCTTCGCGGGGCCATCTGGTTCGTGCCGGGACGCCGGCTGGGACATCTGGGAGGCAGAGCTTGGGCCTGCAGGGCTGTGTGGCGGGAGGACGTTGTCGCCGCGCTTCCAGGCTCAGCCAGCCAGGCGGCTTGCGGGGCTGCCCGGGCAGGTCGACCAGCACGCTGTGGCCGCTTTGGAGACCCGACCCACCCCGCGGGGACAGGAAGGAGACGGCACACGCGGACGGGAGAGGAGGGTGTCCGGCGACCGGCCGCCGTCCCGTGCATGCGTGTCCCTCTCCCTCGGCCTCGCCTTTCCTACCCATTTTCCCTGGTTCCCGCTCGGGAGGCAGGGACAGCCCTGTGAGTGGCACCCAGTCGTCCGTGGCTTCCTCCGAGTCCTACTCTGGGGGCGCGGACCGGGCCCTGGGTGGCGCGGGTGGCCGGCGAGGGCGACCCCTGTCGGCCCGCGGGCGCTCGTGGGCCGCGGCGGTCCCGTCCCGATGTTTTCTCCTCCACAAGTCCCCGTGCTGGGGCCGGGGACCGGGCCCTGGGTGGCCCTGGGTGGCGCGGGTGGCCGGCGAGGGCGACCCCTGTGGGCCCGCGGGCGCTCGTGGGCCGCGGCGGTCCCGTCCCGATGTTTTCTCCTCCACAAGTCCCCGTGCTGGGGCCGGGGACCGGGCCCTGGGTGGCCCTGGGTGGCCGGCGAGGGCGACCCCTGTCGGCCCGCGGGCGCTCGTGGGCCGCGGCGGTCCCGTCCCGATGTTTTCTCCTCCACAAGTCCCCGTGCTGGGGCCGGGGACCGGGCCCTGGGTGGCGCGGGTGGCCGGCGAGGGCGACCCCTGTGGGCCCGCGGGCGCTCGTGGGCCGCGGCGGTCCCGTCCCGATGTTTTCTCCTCCACAAGTCCCCGTGCTGGGGCCGGGGACCGGGCCCTGGGTGGCCCTGGGTGGCCGGCGAGGGCGACCCCTGTCGGCCCGCGGCCGCTCGTGGGCCGTGGCGGTCCCGTCCCGATGTTTTCTCCTCCACAAGTCCCCGTGCTGGGCCCTGGGTGGCGCGCGTGGACGGTGAGGGCCTCCCTGGCCCTCTACGCCACGGGGGCCGACCAGATGTCCCTGAGTGCCCCTTGTCTGCTGGCGCTGGGGACCTGCTGGGGACAGGTGGCCGTGTCGAGTGTCGTGGGGGCAGGCGTGTTCAAGTGGCTCGGTCCCCGTCTTCCTGCGCGGTGTTTTTGATCACCTCATATCGTCATCTTCCGCCTGCAGGTTAGTACTGACACGCTGTCCTTCGGCGACTGTCGCTGGAGGGGTTGGGCCTCCGCACGCGGACAGGGTTCTGGGTTCCTGGGGATCCAGCGCCCTGCCCTGTTCCCTTTGAGCTGACCGCCTGGGCCCGCGCGCCGGCTCTAGGGCGTCGGAGTGTCCCGACGGTGGTGCCCGCCTCTCGCGTTGGTCTCTTGTCCCCTCGAGAGACGGCACCCGGGGGAGGGGGGGAGGTTTGCGGCAACCTTCCCCCTTACCCCGCTGGCTCTGTGCCGTTGCGTGTCAGGCGGTCCTCGTCTTTGGGTTGTGCTTGGGAGGCGGGGCTGGCGAGGCTGAAGCGGGCTCCTCCGATCGCTGTCCTCGCCGGTCTGACTGACCTCCCCCAACCCTCCCCGTCCTCGGGGCCTGATCGATGTGGTGACGTCGCGCTCTCCCGGGCCTTGAGCCGCGTGCCAGGCGAGGGACGGTCCATTCATGGTGAATGGTGGCCGCTCTTCTCGTTCTGCCCGCGGGCACCTCACCTCTCCTTCCCCGCCTGTGGGCGGTGCGTGGGAGGCGCGGGTGCGAGACTATCCGGCCCGACCGCGGTCGCCCCGCCCTCGGCCTCGTGGCGTTGGCGGGGGGTCGTGAGTCCTCTTGACGCAGCGGGCAGCCCTCGCTCGCCCTGTGTGGCTGTTGCCTGGCCGGGGTCCCCCCTGCCCGCGACGGACGGGTGCGGGGCCGTGCCGCCCGCCCGGTCGCGCGCCCCGTTTGGCGCGCGGCTGCTGGGTCTGTGTGGCCCTTTTGTGGTGCCCCCGGAGCGCACCGGGTTGTTCTCCAAGGTGCCCGAAACCGAGCGGTGGTTGTCGTCCTCGTTCCCGGCGTCCCCCTCTGGTCGCCGCTGCAGCGTCTGCTGCGTTGGGTACACCCTCGAGCAGCGTGCTTGGGGTTGGGGGGGTCGAGGCGGGCAAGCCTAGAGGCATCCTCCTGCGCTGCGTGGGCGGGCGGGGGGCGTTGTCTCGGCGTCCCCACGATGTGTGCGTGGCGGACTTCGAAAGGCGAGCGCACGGCTTGTGCTCTTCCCACCCTGCCCGAGGGGGGGGTGGTTGCACGGTCGTGTGGGCGATCGTGGTGGGGCTGGGCCGGCGACGTGGTGCCGGCCGGCCCCGTGGGGGGCCTCTGCCACCGGCCTGGTCTGCCTCGGTGACCCCTCTCCCATACCGACGGGGGAGTGTTCCCCTCGAAGTGAGGGGGCTTTTGGACCAGGGGCCCCGACCGCGAACGCTCAG
>NW_027183313.1:0-25601 GCF_041146395.1 Eulemur rufifrons | reverse complement strand
AAACTAGAATTCTGGAAAACACCGTAAGCTTGACAACCGGCCAGCACTTAGACTTTTCTGATGAGATTGATGGGGACGTGAACAGATGTGGGTTTCTGATATTGTTCTAATGAAACGTGCCAGCATTCTGGAGATAGGATTTTCCAGTTAACCAGTAATTTCTAAATGTGTGATGTTACAAAATCATACATGGATAAAAGATCCATTCAAAGTTTAAGATAGGACAATAGGTTTTCATATAAAAGAGGATGAAAAGGTCACTGATAAGGTTTCCATTTCCATCTCCCAACTAACACTTAGGAAACTATCCCTTGTTGAATTTTAGTGTAGTATCAAAGAAAACAGCTAAAGTTTTCTGAAAAGATTATTACAATACCCCTTACTTTTTGAACTAAGTACCTACAGGAGGCCATATTTCTAACATATACTTGAACCCAAACCAAGTATCACAGTATCTTCAATCTACGGAGGCAGTGATGAGAGTACAGCTGTCTGCTATTAGGACAGACACTAGGCAGGGCAGTAGCTCATGCCTGTAATCCCAGCGCTCTGTGAGGCCTGCACAGGAAGATGACTCGAGGCCAACAGTTTGAGACCAGCCTGGTAACATAGCAAGACCCCAGCTCTACAAAAAAATAGAAAAAAATCAGTCTGGCATGAGGTGTGTGTCTACAGTTCCAGCTACTCGAGAGGCTGAGGCAGGAGGATGGCTTGAGCCCAGCAGTCTGAGGTTGCAGTGAGCTAGGATGACACCACCACTCTGGGGCAACAGTGAGACCCTGTCTAAAAAAAAAAAAAAAAAAAAAAAGGACACTAAAGATATTCACAAATATATAAAAATTTTAAAAATATGCCACTCTGGCATGTTTTTGTTTTGGAAACTTAACTATTTTTGTTAAAAATCTTACTTATAAGATTGTGTAAAGGGTTTATTAGTGTCCTTTTACAATGAACAAATATTTTTAAAATGTCAGTTTTAATTTTTAACATAAGAAATATCAAAATATATAATCCACATAAACAAAAGCTCTTATGGATCCTAAATCATTTTTAAGAATGCCTTTAAGGGAACCGGAGACCCCAAAATGTTTGAGAGCTGCTGTTCCTCCAACCTGGGTGAAAATAAAATGCCCTGAGCCCTTTAAGTGAAAATTCTGGGACAGCATCTTTGCAAAATTTTTACTTAAAAGGGGCACTGTTCGGTTTTTATTACAAAAAAAAAATTCACCACTTATAAAGTACAATACACATGCCTGTGTACTGTATATGCGTAAGATACACGCACCCAGCTGTGTGCAGGCACATGTATTATAGAAATGAGTGACTTAGAAAGCAAAGGTCCCTTGGAATCCCACTTCTCAGAGATAACTGCTGACAATTTGGTGATTTTTAAATATATTTTATACAATATCTACTTTTTGCTTCTACAGAAATGAAATCCTTCAAACACATCAGCCTAAGATTTGCTTTATCATTTGAGGACAAGTCAAGAGAGGCTTTCAATGGCGGTACTCACAGATCTGACCCACTTGCTCTATCTGCAGGGGCCGCAGTTATTAAATCAAATCTCTTCCTGATAGGTGGGTGTTCGGGTTATTTCTTTTAACTGCTTGGAAGTAGAAATGGATGGACAATAGAGAAGCACATTTCCAGGTATGCCGGCAACTGCTAACTGTCCTCCTGTTCTCACTCCCACTCTTGCTCACTCCACTTCTTAGGCTACTGTTTTGTGTTTGGCTTCTTTTACTCAATTTATGAGATTCACCTGTGTTGTTCTAGGTGGCTTTCATACCGTGCCTGTGTCCACTACTCTGCCGAAGTCCTCCATCTGCATTTTAGTCCCTTGATGATATTAAGCACACTTAAGTCTGTGCCTGACAACTTGATCATTACCTAGACCAGCTGTCTGTTCCTCCCCTTTGTTTTCTCGATCAGGAAGCATCCTCTGTCCTAAGGCCTGGTCATGACTGCCTGGGACCATTCTATTTCTGGCCCTCTGAACTCTTTCCTCCTCCTTATGGTTTGGGGTCCTAGCCCTAGACCTGGGGACTTAGCAGGGCCTGCCCCCCTACCCCTTCTGGCAGGTCCTGACCACCAATTTTTTTATTTTTCTCCTAGTCCTATGCTCCTAAAAGCTCATATTCAGGCTTCTCACTCTTGTTAGCCACTTCTTCTGGGGACACCTCTAGGGGAATAAGGCCCCAAATGCTGGGCTTTGCTCATTGTGTTTTGCTTTTCTGGGTTCCTGGCCCCGGAGCTGTTCCCTACCTGCTGGGTAATCAGACACCTTCAAAGAGATGCTTTCAACCTCCGTCCAGTTTTCCTCACTGTTCTCACAAGACAGAGGTAGTGCAGCTCCCTGAGCTCCCAACACAAGAGGCAGAGCTCCCTGATTCATGCTGGACATGTTAATATTCGATCCGAGTGGGATTTATCTTAGAGTTAGAAGTGTCAGTCACGGCCCCGGGGTTTATTTCCCTCTCTCCATTAGTGAGACGCCAATCCTGCGGTTATTTACTGAGTCATCGATCTGTTTCACAACAGTCTGAAATGCCACGCTGATCCCCCCATAAATCCCCAAACACAACTGGGCGGAATTCATTGCTTATGGTCAGCATTCCAGTTACACAGAGAGGAAGTCCGGCAATCTGCACACAAGTGTCACCAAGCCCTGGCAGGAGAGGCACACGAGGAAAGTGCACCGTGTCCAGGGGTGGGAGAGTCCACAGGGTTCACTGCAAATTAGTCCAAACCAAACACTTTTAACAAACAGTATTAACTGAAGCAATGCTACGAAACGCAAGCCGAGAAGAAGTATAAAGTATCAATATTTATACAAAAGCACTGGTGTTATTTATGGGTCAGTTTCTGAATTATTTACTGTTCTCCTCTAAATCACGGTGATGAAAAAGGTCTCCCAAATTTGCAAATAGTCTGTGGTGCTACATTAACTGAGATATTAGCACACAATATCCATAATTATTAGCTATAATTACTAGTTAAAACTACAAAGTTTTGAAAATCGACACAATCCTAACAGAATTGGTAACACAGGACACCAAGTAACTCGATGCAGTTTTGTATGGTAGGTGGTGTCTGGATTATATTTTTACTGGACGGTTCTTTGAAACCTCAAATTATTGAAAAGATTAGGTGAACAAAATACCATGCCCCAAAACTTGCAGCTGTCACCAGCCAACCTAGTGAAACATCACGAGTAGAGCAGTGGCATTTTTACTGACTGTGGTTACTAACTCTTTTTATTTCCTTTGACACGGGGTCTCACTACGTTACCCAGGCTGGTCTTGAACTGCTGGGCTCCAGGGATCCTCCGCGCAACTGAGATGGCAGAAGTGCGCCACCGTGCCTGGCAGCATGCGGTCACTGACTCTTTTAAAAACCGTTTTAAAGAAGCACGGAGCACAAATTTTTCTAGGCATTTGAGCGACAAAGAATTTTAAAAATGTGTTTTAGAGCACGCAACAAGACATCAATGGAGACTGCAATTTTTTAGTTTACAACATCTGGGGAGTTAAAGGAAAAAGAGCATCAGTCTAAATATTCGGCCATCACATCCTTCTTGCTGGAAGGTATTTCCAGAGACACAATTTTCCCCTAACAAAATCAGTCACGAGCTGCTTCTGCACTTCTCTCACGCCCTGAAAGGACTCAGCTGTCCTGAGTCCCACCCCAGCAGTTTCACAACCAGGGAGGTTTGACCCGGGACAAGAAGTCCGCCCAAGTCAGCGCCGGGACGAGAAATGGCCCACACACATGCCGTCATAGGACTATCACATCTTCCCTCCATTCTCCCAAGGGCCCACTGGTTTTTCCTAAAAGTCGTTTATTCTTCCAGAAGTGCCCCCTCTGCTGCGCCACGAGCAAGACACAAAAGTCCCAGATTCTAATTGCCTCCCTGAGCCGCACCTTTCTGTGAACTCCTCGGTGGTACCGGAATAAAAATCTGTCTTTTCTCTCGATAATCTGTCTTTTGTCAGTTTATTTACAGGCCCCGTGCACCGAACCTCAGAGGGGCAAGGAGACAGGTTTCTTCCTGGCGGTGGCATCTGGCAGAGCAAGCAACCCTTTCTGAGGAAACTCAGGAGGGACGCCGAGGCAAGTGCAGTTAAAGAGAAGTATAAGGAGCGTGTCTGTGACGGGAACTGTTGTTGTTATTTGTATTAATGAAGTAAGAAAGGGCCCAGTAAACCCGTCAGAAGGGGCGTGAGATAACACTGAGGACAGGTGAGGAGAGGCACCTGCATTTTGTTCAAGGTCACGGGTGACAGCAGGAGGGGGCCAATGACAATGGAGGATGTGGGTCCCTAAGGCCCAGAGGGTGGCCCCTGGTAGCAGGTGACTTTCTTTGCCCTCCAGAGGAGCTCCAGGGAGGCTGCACCCCTCACTGGGTGTGTGGGGAGGGCGGTGACTCCAGGAACACCCAACTCCCCAAAGGCAGAGGCCCAGCAAGGCTCACCTGGTTGCCAAACATGAACTTTAAGTTTTACCTATTTGTCCATTGTTCTGGGAGATAAGGAAGTTCCTGCTAGGGAGGGTAACTCAGGCTGGGAGGGTAACCTCAGGGGACCAGTTCCCGCCCCCATACCCTCCAGACACACACAGTGTAGGAAAGATCATGATTAAACTTCAGATATGCTTCCACCTCTAATTACAGGGATTAGGGGAAAAAAAAAATTATTTGAAAACTTGCTACATTTTTTTTTAATCTAGGAAACAGTTACAGAGGGAAACTTCCTCAAATGTGGTACAAGGTGATATGAAAATATACCCAGTGACAATTTTCGTACATTCATCTCACTTTCTCTAAGTGTCACAGAAGTTTTATTAGAAGTAAGTCTCTTCTTCTAATTGAACTATAACCTTCCTGAAGGAAACAACGCTGGGATCCCCTCTGGCCTCTCCTCCTGCCGTACTGCCCAGCTCTGCTCCATGACAGCCCAGTGCCCACGGAGCTCTACGACACTCGCGGCCCACATGTCCTCCCGGGGACTGCTGGTGAGCTCCAACACCGCGTCCCAGCCCTTCCACTTCGCTGCTTCTCAAAGTTCTCACGGCTCACTCCGCGTTGCTTCCACGCCTGGGGGACCTGTCCCGTTCCGTGCGGAGCCCACCCTTTGCTCCTTCTCTATACAAACCCTGCATGTTTGTCCCGGCCCTGTTTGGCCCCCTGTCCTCCATGACACTCCGGTTACTCCTGCCTGAGTGGACTTCGGGTCCTGCTCTGTCTCCCCGAGCAGGGTTCCCTCCCCCACTGCTGCGCTGTGCAGAGGGCTGCAGGCACCTTACAGAACACTCTTACCCCTGCCACCCGGTCTGCACTAGGAAACGAGGGAATGGCATTATATTTTGCGACGTGAATGACAATGAAGTAGACATGTCTAAAGTCTGCTGCAATGAGCCCACTCTACCTATTCTTGTGGACTTAGCCCATATTCATTAATGGATATGCAGGTTTCCAAGAAAAAGAGGAGAATCCACCGCCTCCCTTGTTTACCAGCTGTGACTGTTATCTCGCAGCTTAAAAAGAGAGATACCAAGTACACAGGAAACTCAAAGTCCAGCCAATGACCCCTTCTGGGGTTTCACAACGGGAGAGAGTAAATAGGCAAGTACACAAACAGGCAGAAAAGTGTTTTGAGTCATAGCTGATATTTTCAGAAAGTGGTAAGGTATCAGCAAAGGGGCACAGGGCACGGTTTTCAAATAAAGTCACTTATTTGTCCAGATATTATGTAAAATACATTAAGTGCCATTTCACCTAGGGAAAAGTCGACTCAAATAACTACTTCCCTCACTGAAGGAACGGCCCCGGCTTTACAACGAAGACAGTGTATACAGTTAACCGGTACTTACCAGTTAAAATACACTTGTCATTCTTTGTTTACTCTTTAGGTGCATAAAACTTTAACGTGCAGAATTTTATTAAAAACAGAACAAAAGAAAACAAAAATATTATCAACATTTTTCTAAAACCCCGAAACTCAGCTCCTGCAACAACACTCACACAAGGAAACTAGAATATGCAAAGTAGTGACGGCTAGGCTTTTAGAAATTGATTTCTGGTTTTACTTGTAATAAGTACCCACCCCACAAGGCAGGTGTAAATGACACCCTCACTTTTGTTGTATAAGAAGGACGGGCGTTTTTGTGGTCAGGAACTCCAAGGACAGGACTCACACACCCAGAGCACCCCGATGCCTCCCAGCTGTGCCCTCAACCTGCCCAGGCCCACACACTCCCCCACGCCTGTGAGCCTCCAGGGTCCCGGTGCTGTGGGACTGCAGCACAGACGCCCTCTGCACACCGGGGCGCTGAGCTTCCAGGGGACGGCTGTGAATGCTGGGGTCACCGCCCGGCACATGGCGGGCGCTCTCGCTCAGAGAGAGAGCTCATCGCCCCAGCGGTGGGCTCTGGGGCACCTCTGAAGGGGCCCTTCTGCATATACATATATATATTTTTTCTTTTTAGCACAAAAGAATGATACAAAAATAACTGAAAAGAAAATATTCTTAGTGAAAATGTAATTCTTTGATGCCTGCTATTAGGCACTTTCTCCCAGCAAAACGGAAATCAATACTAAATGTAATTCATGACCATTTGATACTACTTGTTTTTTACTACTTCCCTACAGCAGCTACTACTACTATACGCTGACCCACGTTAAGTCAGCTGCCTTCACAGGTTCCCTAGGCCAAAACCAGATCTTTGGAGAATACTCCAGTAGCCCGGGTTTTACTGGGCAAGAGGTTTCTGAGTAACGTCCCCCAGGCTTGCCACGGGTATAGCTGTGGGTCAGCGATCCTGCCTCCGTCTCACAGTTAGAGACCTTTCACTGAAATACTCTCGCATGAGCTAATTCCACCCTGCTACTAACGTCCCCACACACAGGCACCCAGAGGGAAGGTGGTGCTCACAGGAGCCCACAGCACCACCCCAGGGACAGCCGCCCTCCCCAGCCACTTACGACCGCATCTCCAGCAGGAAACCCTTCCAAGGATGTCTCCTGTTATTGCAGAACGTGCATCTGCAGACAACTGAGGCCCAGCACTCCATCTCAGCAGTCACGGAGCCGTCAGGAGAACGTGGGCTCAGGCTGGACAGCATGATCGCTGCTCCCCAGCTGCTCTTCCCAGGTCCCCTTAGAAGGACCCGTGTACGGAGGAGAGCAGGAAGCCCTGTCCCCGTCTCCGCCGTGGACCCCGCGTGATGACACAGGGTGGGGCGCTACAGCACACAATTCTACCGCTCGCTGCCACTGTGCCACAGGGACACTGGTAGAAGTCCAAAATCCAAAGGTCATTATGGGAGCAAAAGCTCTGTGGTGAGAGACCACCACGTGACAAGCAATGCGGGACGGGAAGTGAGTCTTGACGATTTGCATCTGAACTGCAGTGTACACCTACCTGCCTTTAAAGCCCGCTCCTTGAAAACAAGGGTGCTGTGAGCCCCGAATCATTGCAACGCCCCTTCCCTGCTGAATCTCTGTCTGAACAGCAGTGTTCTGGCACCGCAGGCTTTCCTAGACACGTTCCTGCGATCCAGAAGATTCCGGCCCAGTCTCGGGGGCTGGGTAGCTTAGGTGCAACCTCGATTCTGCACAAAGCCTTTAAGCCAAGTCACCCCCGCCCGCGTATCCAAGTTCTACGGAGTGCCCCTCAGTGGCCCTTCAACAGTGACAACCAAGGCCTTTTGTAGGAAGCAGCGAGCACATGGGTGTTACTTGGTGAAATGCAGCCTGCTGTCACCGTCTGTCCCCGGCACCCACCTACCTGCTCCACGGGAGGAGGCGGGGAGAACCTCTTGGCACAAGCCAGGAATATGTCGGGCTCCGGCTTCCCGCTCTTCACTTCTGGGTCATCTCCCAAAACGATGTGACAAAACAAACCGAAGAACTCCTTGTGTCTGCTTGTCTTCATTTCGAATGACGCAGACCCAGAGCTGGTGGCGACGGCAGAGGGTATGTTGTGTTTTCGCAGGTGGCGGATGAGTTTTTCAGCCCCTGGGGAGGAGGAGGGAAAGACTTCAGTGAGGGGGCAGGGCATCAACCACCAGGCCTTCTTCCCAGGGTGGGCTCTTCTAGCTGTGAGACACCACACTCCGTGGCCTCCTCTTCCGAGGAATTACCCGCCCTAGCTTGTCTTAAGCGGGGTCATCAGCTCGGAAACAGCCCTATTCAAAACAAGCACGGCTTAGCTATACGGCATCTCCCACGGTCGCCGAACATGACCTTACCGTAAGAAACTTGCTGTGTTTGCTGATCCTCTCTCGTTGACGTATGGCCCACAGGCGGAGAGCAGGCACAGGAGGCCACTCCCCCTGCAGCTGGCACGGCACGCGGGGAAGGCAATGACCCCAGCAGGGCCCTGTTGGGCCAGGCTTATTTTCCAAAGCAATGAATGCACAAGGACCACGCTACTCGTGTTTCTAAGACAGCTCTGCGTTCCACAGAAAGCAATTCAGTCACATCTCACACCGCTGAGGAAAGGAAATCACAGAGCAGCCTCCACCAGAGGCCAAGGGGAAGGGCTGTAGGAGCACCACTAAATACGGGGTCGGAGAATAAGATGAACCTTGCTGAATACAAACCAAACAGCAGCGAGGTACCACGGGAAAAGAGCATTTCCCACGTTGTCATCAGCTATAAGGATTAACCACAGAGAACACGGAGGTTAATGGAGTTACTCATAGAGCCAATTAAGAGGGCTAGTTATCAGAAACGTGTCAAAAATAACAGGAGTACTTTCCACTTTTAATCTATGCTGATTAGGACAGCTGTAACACCTAAATACATACAAAGCATTACAGTTTATCTAAAATGGCATTTTAAATAACCATATAAACACGACTATTTTAATAATAACATGAGTTAATGTCCCTACTTTGTCAGTTATTACAGAAAAGACTGACATGGTCACTTTTTTCCAAACACCTAAAACCACTCATGTAAGGCAAGAGATAGATCCTGTGAGCATTGGACCCTCCAGAGAAAATGTCCTACGAGATGTTACAGACACAGACAGCTCTTAACTCTGTGCCAGGACAAAGCTAAATAAAGCAAATAAATTCAAGAAAAATCTAGCACTTCACTGGATGTAAAATCATACTGTCCAACACCTAATACAAAGTTACCAGGCCTGCAAAGACGCAGACACATGCAACCCATAGTGCCGAGGAGAAAAAGAAAGAAACCAGTAGAAATGGACACAGAAATGACAGAGGTGGATGGAATTTGCAGCTAGTGACCTTATATTAGCTTCTAAATATTATAATATCTAAGGAAGATATTGTCACAATGGAGAGAGAGGGGAAAAAAAGCAAAACCCAACTATATGTTATCTACAGAAAGAGACTTTACATATAAACACACAGATAGGTTTAACATAAGAGGGTAGAATACTACATCATCACAAAATTACTGCTGAATAGAGTTGAAGTAGCTGTATTAGTACTAGGTGAGACTGTAGAACAATGAATATTATTGGATGACTATTATCAGGGATACATAGGGACATTTCATAAGGACAAATAGGTCCACTCATGAACAAAACAGTTCTAAATATATATTCATCAAATAACAGAGCTTCAAAATACAGAAAGCAGAAACTAATAGAACTGAATGGTGAAACAGACAAATACAGAAGGAGGTGTCAAACTCCTCTCTCAGTAATTGATAGAACAAGTAGACAGAAAACAAGTAAGGATACAGCAGGCTTCAAAAATACTATCAAGCAACTTGATCTAATTAACATTTGTATTAATATAATACTTGTCCCAACAACAGCAGAATCCACATTATTTTCAAGTGGACATGTAACATTCAATAAGAACACATTATGAGCTGTACAGCAATTCTGAAAAAATTTAAAATAATTAATAGATATAAAATATGTTCTCTACCCTCAACAGAATTAAAATGGATCAATGGCAGAAAGGAGTTTGGAAAATTACAAATATTAGGATGCTAACACACTTCTATGTAAGACATAAGTCAAAGATGAAATCACCAAAGGACATTAGATAGTCCTTTGTAGAGAAAAAAAATAACATCAAAATTTGCGGAATGTAGCCAAAATGCCATTTAGAGGAAAACGGATAGCACTGCACGTTCTACTAAGTAAGAAGAAGGTCTCAAATCAGTGCTCTAAGTTGTCACATTAAAAACCTGAAAGATCAATGATGATTCAAGCTTTCACCTTAAGAAAGTGAAAGAGCAAATTAAACTCAAAACAAACAAAAGGAAAGAGACACAAAACCAAGAGAGAATATCAATAAAATGCAAAGCAGAACACAGAAAATCACCTAAACCACAAACTGGTTCTTTGAAAAGATCCATTAACTTGGGTGACCTCTAGCTAGACTGATCAAGAAAAAGAAAGAAGCTTCTAATTTACCAATATTAGTAATGAAAGAAGGGACATCACTACAGATCTTAAAATCAATAAAAACACAAAAATAATCATATGAGCTTAATGCCAATACATTTGACAACTTTGATGAAATGGGGTAATTCTCTGAAAGATATACAACTCACTCAAGAAGACACTAATAACCGGAATAACCCTCTATCCATGAAAGAAACTGAATTTGTAGTTAAAAACCTTCCTATAACCCAGGATCAGATGACTTCATTGGTCAACGTATGAAACACCCAAGAAAGAGATAAAACCAATTGCAAACAAACTTTTCAGGAAGCTGGAGGCAACACTTCCCAACTCATTTTATGATATATCAGCATTTCCCTAAAACCAGATAAAAGCCAGACGAGAAAACTAGAGCTCCCATGAACTGGGACACATACCTCCACATGTAAAAATAACATTCATCCACAGCAAAAATATCCTACGTGAAGAGCTCCAGTGGAGCTTGAATCTACTGGTTAAAAATATTAAAATGCCACACCATTTAATTAGTTTGCAACAACCACTGATTACTATCTGGAGGATTAAATTTATTAGCTAACTTTCAATTTCAACCATAAGCTAACTGGTAGATGAGATAAAAGAATGGCTATAATAAAAAAAAATAGCCAATAATGAACTTCTCTGTCTGAATATACAAAGTGACTAAAGCTGAGTATCAAAATGATTTGAATTTAAAACAAGATTTTTAAATTACTATATTACCCAACTTTAAACCAACATTTAAAAAAAATAATGGAGAACATTTAAAACACATGGCTCTCTCCAAAACACATAGTAAAAAGAATATTTTGTTAAAGCGCTTTGGTGCTATTCATCTTAAAATTTTAAATACAGGTTATTTTTTTTTCAATTAATAACTTCTTTATTCTGGAAAAGCAAATGAAAGTCACATTCATATAAAAATATGGAACGCTTCACGAATTTGCGTGTCATCCTTGCGCAGGGGCCATGCTAATCTTCTCTGTATCGTTCCAATTTTAGTATATGTGCTGCCGAAGCGAGCACCAGGTTATTTTATTTTAGCATATGCTTCTACCCTTTCTGCCTCTGTGACTATTGTACTCTGCAATGTCCCTGATGTGGCTTTGTAGTCGTATACACGAACGAACCAAGGTACCTGTACTTGGAGTGTGTGCCTGTCGACATTTTTATAGACAGTGAAATTAACTGTAAATGTTTTCAGACTGTTTTAAACCACCCACAGCATGCTGAGATCCTTTGTAATGTTTGGGGCCGGCATGAAGATGAACCCCAAGACAAAGCTCTGACCATAGTCCCAGGCCACGGGGACTCAGGCAACCACGTGTCCTCTGTGGGCCACAATTGTGTCAGCTCTCAAAGAGCAAAGGTTAGAAGGCATGAGAAGGGCAGGCCATGCAAAACGACGTGGGTGCACTTTCCAAACATTAAGGGAAGCCCCAAATAAATGTCAACCAGGTAAAACTTCAGAGTACTGCCAGGAAGAAATGATTCGAATCTCCTGATACGTAACTGTCTAATTCCTTCAAAATCTCAGTATCCTTTACGTATTGCACACAAACTTTTTCTCATTCATCAGCTCTCCCTGAGAAGTAGAAGGCTGAGAATGCAAATGGAGTTCTGTCCTAGGGAGAAGCTGGTTACTTAAGAGTACAAATGAAATTCAGCTACCAGCTCCTAGCACCTGGTGTGCTTCTATCAGCCTTAGGGAACGACAGGAAGACGGGTATCTGTTGCTACCAAGAATCAGCCCTCACAGGATTAGGCTCCAGGGGAAGAATTAGGGAAAGAATCAGCACTGCACATAGGAAGAATGCTTCTATTTTACTTCATCCTAGAGATAGAAGGCGGTGAGAACAAGAATGCTGCAATTAAAGTAGACTAAAAACCGAAAAATACTGAAAGGACTGCTAGTTGACATGAGCTTTTCAGGTGTGCTCCTGGAATTCGTTCGTCGAGTGGACCTGGCCATCAAAACCCTGCGAGGTCAGGCATTCTCTGTGTGACCCTGCCCTGGGCCATTGGGGGGTTGACGATACAAAGGAGGAGAGGAAACCGAGGACTGACTACACCATCAATGCCGTGTGCATTCAGAACCACGTCCTGAGCCTAAGTCCAGAAGATCTCCGCAGACTCAGACAATGAAGATGGCATGTGCCACTGTGGTGGGCCCTTCGGGCAGCTGATGGGGGGATGCCACCCGGCTTCCCTTTAACCTGAACAGACACCGTCAGGGTCCCAGGACCGGATACACAGTATGGGACTCTGCAGAGTCTCAGGCTCCTACACAGCCTCCTGCTGTGGGTGCCCGGCCCTCCTCGCCCGGCCCTCCTGCGTGGATGGTGCTTTAGCACACACCTTCCTTACAGGTGCCTTTCACAATGGCCTGAAAGGCAGGTCAGCTAACACCGCAGTGTTACAGGGCAAAGGCTACAAGACTAGGCGGAGTAGGTTGAACAGTGGCCACCTAAAAGATATATATATATATATATATATATATACCCAAGTTCTAACCCATGGTATTTCTGAATATGGCCTTGAATGGAAAAAGGGTCTTTGCAGATGCAATTAAGTTAAGGATCTGGAGATGAGATCACTCTGCATTTAGGGTGGGCCCTATCTCCAGCAACTGATGTCCTTTATAAGAGACAGAGATACAGACATAGAGAAGGCCACTGAAGAGACTGGAGTGAAGCACCCACAGGGCAGGCATCAACTAGAAATAATCGGAAGGATCAGAATCCAGTTTTAAAGGGCTTATTCAAATGCAAAGCTGAGAATGGCCATTAGATAAGAAATACCAAAGAAGAAATGGAAGTTAAGGTCTTGTGTATATAAGGCAGAAAACAAAGAAATTATAGGATTATATCATTTTCTACACAAGGCTGGTTTATGAGTTATAACAGTTTGATTATAGTGTTTTTTTCTCCCATACAGTTTGTATTCATTTCCTCTCCAATGTAAGAGTGTATTTAACATTCCATATATTTTTCTTTTTTTTTTTTTTGAGACAGAGTTTCGCTCTGTTGTCTGGGCTAGAGTGCCGTGGTGTCAGCCTAGCTCACAGCAACCTCAAACTCCTGGGCTCAAGCAATCCTACTGCCTCAGCCTCCCGAGTGGCTGGGACTACAGGCATGCGCCACCATGCCCGGCTAATTTTTTTATACATATATTTTTAGTTGTTCCGGTAATTTCTTTCTATTTTTACTAGACATGGGGTCTCGCTCTTGCTCAGGCTGGTCTCGAACTCCCGAGCTCAAACGATCCACCCGCCTTGGCCTCCCAGAGTGCCAGGATTACAGGCGTGAGCCACCGCGCCTGGTCTAACATTCCATCTTAAGACAATGTGATAGTCATGAAGTCCTTGTGTGAGAGAGAAAAGAGGGAAGTTGTTAACCCATAAAGAAGATTAACAGTGAGGAGAGAAGGAGGGTCCCTGGCACACCTTCAGTCTTCTACAACACTTCACACAACAGAGTAGGTAAGGAGGAAGGCTAGTTTATAATCAGAGGAACAATGGTCACAGCTGCCTGTCACGGGACTCAGGCCCCAGAGTCACATTCCTGTAAGGTTCAACATCATTTACACTTCCTCCCAGCCTCCGTGGGAGGGCAGGAGCCTAAGTTCCATGAGTGCCGGTGGACAAACCCAGATGGGTTCACAGCGAACAACCGCCTTTCCGCTTTCTGTAGTTTTTCACTTCCCTGACTCTTCTGAGCCGCAGCCAGCCCTGCCCACTCCCTGAATTTCCCTTTAAAAGGCCCAGTCAGCTCTGTGCAAACCGAAGTTGAGCCCAGTTTCCCGCTGGACTCTGTTCCCTACTGCAACAGTACCTTACTGATGACAATCTGTGCTGACCACTTTAGTGTCTGGCTTTGTTTATCTCTGACATTAGAAAATAACCAAAATTAAATTCCCAAAAGCAGATAGTATTCCTATCCCTATGTATAGTTTTTAAGATTATAGCTTTAAGTGCAGATTTAAAAGAAATATTACATAATGTAGGAAATCTGGCTGACACACAGATTTTTAAATTTTTTTTTATAACTTCCAGATATTTACCCATTAAAATGGAGCCATCGCTTAAAAACCTTACTGTTCGCTTTTTAGTTCCCTGGCAGGAAGCTTCCGTTCACCACAGCCACTGTCAGTGCGCCTCGTAACGATTTAATTCAGAGCCATGCCTCCAGCCATCAGTTTTCAGATGGTTCCCAAGCTCCTGGGAACATGCTTCGTTCTCAGACATCACTGATTCTGGCAGAGCACCTCTTTCCTTTTTCTCGGCATTCCGAATGAACTGAGCTGCTTTGAAAAGGCACTTGCTGTGACGGAGACAGCCCTCGGCCACGCTCAGATCTTCAGTCCTAATTTCCTAGGCACCTTGCACCAATTCAAAGTTTGTATCAGGCAGGGATCATGACTTTGAAAAACCGGTCCTGTCTATTACGAAATTGAGCAATTCAGCTAGAACACGGGTGTGAGGGGGTGTGGCAGAAAGGAAAACAAGAGAATCGGGTTTAGGGGCTGGAAGAGGAGCCAGCCTCCTGCAAGAGGGCAGGAGCCACGGACACGGTTGCAAAGCTGGCTTCTTAGCTCCAACAGCATGAGGTTCTGGGGCACCCAGGACAGTGACACGCTGGGCTAGGAGTAGGAAAGAATGCATGGGGGTGTGCTGGGTTGAGCATCCTCCCTCAAAAATTCATGTCCACTTGAAACCTGAGAACTTGACCTTATTTGGAAATAGGGTCTTTGCATTAATAGTTGTTAATCAAGTTAATATGAGGCCATATCGAATTGGGGGAGAAAGGAGAAGAAAATATGGAGATAGAGGAAACACAGGGAAGGCAGCCTGTGAAGATGAAGGCAGAGATGCAGCTATAAGCCAAGGGACACCAAGGATGGCTGGCAATCTCCAGCAGCTGGAGGGAGGGAGAAGGACCCTCCCCTTGAGTCTGGGGGGGTGGGGGGGGCGTGGCCCTGCCCACACCCTGATTTCTGACTTCTACGTTCTGAAATGTCACATGATAAAATTTCTGCTATTTCAAGCCACTCAGTTCATTAATTTATTAGGGCACTCCCAGGAAACTAACACAATGGGTTGATCACCTAGGGGAACACTTGAATGGATTCAGGTCCTTGAAACACATGAACTCTCCTCTCTATAAAGTTCCGATGTGTGACGTACAAATTTGTGATACTTAGGAGAGAGAGGAAGCTTGTGAAACCTGTGTTTTCTTCTTCAAAAAATGTTAAATACTGACAGAAGTAAAGCAGTTGTGAAAATAAATATAAACTAACTCCTTTCCAATCTTCAAAGAAGCAGTTGCAAGAGTCCAGTTTGTGCTTATTTGACCTGCTGGTCCTGGGGCAATGAAGAGAGTGCATTTAAAGCCAGATGGATGCTCCATCCATGGCCAGAAGAGCTTTCCAGCATCTCTTTAAATTGTGTATAAAAAAGGGTGAGGTGAAGGACACAGAGGTCCCACAGCTCAGGGTACAGACACCTGCTGCCTCTCCAATTTTATCTACACCCTCCTCTGTGCCTGGTCACTCAAGATCTGAAGTCTCTCTGGGTCTGCTTATAAACAGAATAAATACCCTGTTTTCTATCGAGGGTGGCATTTTAGACGCACAGCTTAGGGTGGAGGGTGCAGGGGCTTATCTCCTCCACATCCGGGATTTCAACCCTTCCTGTTGCTTTTCAGTCCTTTGTTTTATCCCGTCTTCTTTCAGACACCCCACGTGACAAAGGTTACCACTGGCAAATTCCGAGTTCAGTGCAGAAACCTGCTATCAGATTCAGGCTCAGAGTCCGAGATCTCTGCTTTTAAAATCAAGGAAAATGCGTTGTTTCATGTCACTAACAGATGAGTGAGAAGGAGAACAACTTTGCAGAGTTTTACCTTGACATGAAAAAGAAGCGGCACGAACACTTCCAGAGTGTCATTGGTGACTCAGCTGAAAAGGTTTTATGATGGTCAGAAGCCTTCTGACCTTACAGACACACAGCATTCTTTCTGGAGATTACGCAATGTCTCCTACCAGCTGTCCACAGTAAATAAAAGAAAAAAGGGGAAAGAAACAGAACAGCAGTATTTTGTCCCGATCAACGTATGCTTTGCTCATCGCTCGACAGGGAAATTCAGATTTCCTAGGAAAAAATGGAAACACAAAGGAAAGATACATTTAACAGGGATTTTTTTCTTCTAACGGCTTTCTTAAGATTTGAAAAAAGTGACTCTTTCAAACACTGACAATTCTGGGAAAAAAATATTTGATTCTGCGCCTTCATTTATTTGCCTGAAAGCTGCTTAAAGTTTTAATTTCATTTCCTTTGAATCACTTGTAAAGTTATTGCTTCTAAGGATTTGTTACCAAAAAAAAAAAAAAAAACAATGTACAGAACAGCTAGTTAAATAGCTTATTATTAGTAGCCAAAGAGAAAAATATAAATTAGAAAATGATAACAGCTCATTGTAATTTTCCTGATTCTCTATTATAGCTCTATATGTGATAAAACCACTTAAATTCACTGACCTAAACAAGCACACAGAGGACGACAGAAGTGAATCCGGAGTAAGGCATTTAAGCCACTGTAGACAATGCCGGCAGCACTCAATAAAAAAAGGGAGCAGCTCTCAATAAAAGGAGGCTGGTGTGGACTACAGTCCAGAGGTCAAATGTCTCATTCTTCACCCTAATTCTCTAAATCTGTATCCTCACCTATAACATGTGAGTGAGATCAACCCTACCTGCTTCACGGAACCAGTATAAAACTGCAAATGATACAAAGACATAGGAAAGATGTTCAGTTTTCAAATTCTTACAAAAATATGAGCTCATAGACAAAGTATTCTCCTTTGAAATAACTAAAATCAAAAACAGATTCCTTGTCTTATGCATTTAACAGTAAGACAAAAATAACAGTGTACCTTAAAACTATGGCAATCTCAAACTAATTTGAAAACTATTGACCCAATGTGTGGACCGCTGCAGTAAAATATGATAGTTTCCCATTGTTAATTGCCTTTTTCTTGTCAACATTCTGTGGAAATTTGACTCTGTGGCCAGGCTTTTGCTGAGTTCCTGCTGATGTTGTTTTCTGTCAGGGAGCTCAAATATGAATGTCATGCTCTCATAGTCTGTTCTCTCAGGAACCCTCTAGAAAGGAGACCGTAAAAATTTCCCCATATTCTGTCCTCTCTGCTACAAGGTTACCCTGTTAGAAGGTGGGGCAGACCCAGCTCCTGCGGGGCGCTCCCTCCTGCAGACGGCCAGCTCTACAGGGTGCTCCTGGCTTCACCTAAACCCACTCATGACACTGGGCCCACGTCACCACAGAGTGGGTACTCGGGACACGAGAGAAAGGCCTCTTCCCTAATGGGCGGTGTCATCTGCTTTGGGGAGGGGAGAAGAGCTTTTCTCCACATTTACGTGAAAATCCACAGTCCAATTTCCTCACCACTGCCTTCTACCTCGCCCGCCCAGGAACTCCACAGTCCTTGAATGGCTTCCTGCAGTTTAGAGCAATAATAATCATTTTTTTATTATGGTAAAATCATATAAGATTTGCCATTTTAACGTGTACAGTAAGTACATACACACTGCGGTATGGCCATCACCACCATCCATTTGCAAACGTCTTCACCTTGCAGATCTGAACCTCTCCGCCCACTGAACAGAGTGGTTCCACCGCTGGACCACCATTCTACTTTCTGTCTCTATGGCTGTGACTACTCTGAGGACCTCGCCAGTGCAGTCGTACAGTAGTTGTGCTTTTGTGTCTGGCTCATTTCGCTTAGCACAACGTGCTAAGGGTGCTCAAGGTGCATCCGTGTTCCAGCATGTACCAGAATTTCCTTCCTTTTTAAGGATGAGTAATATTTCACGGTATGTATGTACTACAATTCTTTATCCAGTCATCCACCCGTGGACACCTGGGGTGCTGCTATCAACATGGGTGCCCAAGTATCTCTTCCAGACTCTGCTTTCACTTTTGTAAAAAAGAAATATAACTTCTTGAATTGCTTGAAAACCAATAACCAAACCCCAGTTGAAACGTTTTGTCGGTTGAATGAAATAACGCTACACGTAGACTGTCCAAGGTAAAACAACAGACCTGCGCTACACGTGCACATGTTGTCATTCCCATTCCTGCTGTTGCGAGGCTTCGAGCGGGTGGTGGGGTTCCGTGCGGACGGGGCAGTGTTCTGTTCTGCAGCCCAGCTGCCCATCAGCACAGCACGGCCCTGCCACTCCCAGCAGGTGCCACCTGTGTCCTGCCTGTGCCTGCAGGGAGAGTGCCCGGCACCTCCCACCCCAGAGCCTTTCCGGGTGGTTCTACACTGCTGTTCTCTGCTGCGGGCACTCCCCTTCTCCTGAGGGACAGTGGCTCAGTCCAGTCATTTATCTACCTGTTTCCCTCTTCTAGTTGAGAGGCACTTGATGCAAGGATTTCTCTCATTCATTATCCTATACACCCAAGGACTTAAAAATCCACAGAACCACCATGCATTTATTTAAAAGCACAAATTATAACTTTTTAATTTGAGAAAAATCTTTACATCAGTTATGTCTTATCTAGCATGATAAGAAGCAAAGATCTGCATTTCATTTTCCTCAGTCTAAGATGTCTTCAATATGATTTATTAAATCACAAATAAAGCCATAAGCAGTCTATGAACGCCAGAACGTTTCAGCCAGAAAAAAGAAATAAAGTCCGTATATGTCATGAAATAAGCTGATATTTTGATTTGTTAAATAGAAAAGGACACAGCGTACGTTCAATGTTATCATCATGACTGTTAGCTTGCTATTTTCCTTTTCACTTGCTAGGTGTGTCCTGTAATTGCATGGCTCTCCAATAAATACAATACAGCTAACGAAAAATCACAGGCTGTCAGCTTAGCCAGCCGACCCGCCCAGTGGTTAAGAACCGAGAAGTACTCCCAAATCAAGACGACCACTGGAAACGGATCCTTTTGAGGCACAGTCCCCGAACACATAGGAATGCCCTACATGGGTTACATAGGACTTTAAAGGGCAGGTCCCTGTGAACTAAGTTAGGACACATCCTTACACCTTTCTACTTTATTGTTGTCTCCCTGGACCCAAGGTCACCCCCCACACCATTAGGGGCAGTAGAGTGTCCCAGGCCAGACTCTGTAATCAGAGCCTTCAGGCAAATAACTCGAACCCTGCAGCCCTCTATGCCGTTCCTTGTGAAGTGGGAATCCTAAGAGTGACCACGCCGCAGCAGGTGGCAGGAGGCTGACATACAACCCCACAGGTGAAAACGCTGAGGATATGACACTTGGCAAGTCCTCAGTGCCTGTTGGCCCACATGGCCATGAGGGACGCTGACAATGCCAAGGGACTTGGATACCACTCAAGTGCATACCCATGTGGCTTGTGTCCTGCTCATGCCAGGCAGCCTGGTGTGGGGGGCAAGGGCCATGAGTCACAGGGGAGAGCCGTGAGGCTCTGCAGGGCTGGCCCAGCAGGGACGGAGGGCTCCAGGCTCGGCACGGCCTAGCTCGCTCCTCTCCACTGGCCCAGACGCCACACCCTGGGTGCCTCCTCTGGGAAATCCCACACTCAGGGAAACCAAGGGACGAGCCAAGAGCCAGGACAAGAGGAAAAGCTTCTGGGGGATTTCACACAATAGGAGGCATGGACTTTCTTCTTACTGGCCTTCTAAATCAAATTACTCTCGACAAATTATGCCGAAATGTATTATTTCATCTATCCCAAAGGATCCATTACTGAAAGGATTTGGGCAAGATATAAGGGAGATCACCAAGATTTTTTTTTAAGTAATGCCATATAAATTTCCAGTCGTAATGTAGTATCTATTTTGAAAGTCCCCAGAAAATTCCTAAGAGATGAACCACATGTATTTTTGTCCTAAAACATGTTAAGGAGGACTGCCAGTCCTGGCAGCCAGACAGGCCAGAAGGACTGCCACTAAGGACGGTGCTGGCCCACCTTCTCACAGAGAGGGGCTTCCAGAACTGCTAGCGACCAAGCAGCTGATGTGAGAGTGCGTCAGCTCACTTCTGTCTCTTTCACGTCCATTTGGTCCACCTGGAGGCTGCCAGGTCGGGGCAGACACGCCTCCTGCGGCACAACTAGGGCACAGACACGCCTCCTGCGGCACGACCAGGGGCTGCTTTCCCTGGTCTTCTACCATTCACTCCTCCAGTTTCACTCGCTAAACACCTGCCAGGGCTCCGCTGCTGCTTTGAAAGCATGCGAGAAAGAACAATGTTGAATTAATAATGAACCCTCTCCAGACAGCTGTCTTTTCTAATGAGCTCAAGGTGACTTCCACAACCTATACTACCCCACCAGAAAATACTTTCAGAAAGAAATGAAATAAAGTCAAGGGTTGCACCATCATCCACAGTTTAGAACAGGACGCAAGTACTAAGTGAGCAAACTGAACCCCTAGAACAAGGAAGAGGGCAGCAGCAAGCTCTGAATCTCGTCACCGGAACGACCACGGCACAAGGTCACCTTTCTAGTGACTTCGGGTTTGGCTCAGATAAAGAGATGGGAGGAATGCAGAATAAATGGAATCTTGGTCCTGAAGCATGTCCTCTTAGGAGAGAAGACGTATTTTATTCTTATTTTTGCAACAAATTATTGAACAGAAACTGTGATCAGAAGGTTTGGGCACAGCCTCTTTCCACTGTATACATTGAGTCCTCCATGTTCCTTCGCTGTCTTTCCTCCCCTTCAGGTTGAGTGTAATTTCTAACCATGTTGTCTTGTCCTACCTAACACCAAAGTGGCAGATCACCTGACCCCCGTGCCCGGTCTGACCCAGCATCCCAGACGGACTGTAAGTTCCTCCCATCCAGCACTGTCTGGGGCTCTTCTTTATGCTCTTCATGTTTTCTGCATGTTTTGCTCATTTCCTGTCAAAACACAGCTAACTGTATGCATGGCGTGTAGGTAATATCTTGTGTTTTCAAAGACAGACTTTTGGAACTGTTAATAAGTACTTACTCTCAACTGTGAGGCTAGTAAAAGCTAAAATAAGTACACAACCAGATTTGTGGGATAATAATAATAATAAATCCTAAATAGCTCCTTTGATCCTTTCACCTGAAAGAGGTCAAAAAGTGGCAGAGAAAGAAAACGGCCTTCCAGGTAAGTTCTGCAGGACCAAACTATCCTTGAAGAACTAGCTCCTGGCTAGTTGGTCATCTGTGACTTTCTGTGATTGGCGCCTATCCTCATCTGATACCTGGGCACTTAAAGAGCAGATTCCATAAAATAAATCCATTTGCATTCCAGCCAAACTCCCAGACTAGCTAGGTAAAACATCATTTTATTAGAATCGTAGTAGAACACATTTCAAGGATCTCTTAGAATATAGGCCAAAATTCTATAAGGAAAATCACTTTAAGAAGAAACAAGACACAGAAGAAATAAGACATTTACATACCTTATACATTATGACCGTTTGTACGTTAAACCACAAGGGTCAAAGAGAAACTGTATGGACAAACCCTCAGCTGCATTCACAAACTGAAAAAGAACACTCAAAGGACTAAAATCAGAAATGAAGCAGGTGACATAACCAACACCACAGAAACAAAAAGAATTAAAAGAGAATACCATTGTTGGCATGTGCCAACAAACTGGAGAACTTAAAAGAAATGGATACATTCCTAGAAACACACAACCTACCAAAAATGAATCATGAAGAAAGAGAAAATTTGAACAGACTGGTAAGTAGAAAGGAGATAGAAAAAACTACTTCAACATATTAGGAATATATGAAAAGTCCACAGCTAATGTCATACACAATGGACAAAGACTGAGGCTTTTCCTCTAAGATCAGGAAAAAGACAAGGATGCCCACTCTTGTCATTTCTATTCAACACCGGAGTGGAAGTTCTAGCCAGGCAATTAGGCAAGAAAAGGAAAGGCATCCAAGTTGGAATAGAAGAAGTAAAATTATCTCTGTTCCCAGATGATATGATTTTTTTATATGTAGAAAACTGTAAAGATTCCACACATACAAAGATACTATTAGAACAAATAAACCAATTCAGCAAAGTTGGAGAACACAAACCAATCAAAAATCAGCTGCATTTGAGAAAAAGCATAAGAATACCAGGAAAAAAAACCAGCTGTATTTCTTTACACTAACAACGAACAATCCTAATAGGAAATTACACAAACAATTGCAATAGCATCAAAAAGCATAAAACACTTAGGAATAAACTTAAGGGAAGTGAAAGACTTGTGCACAGAAACTACAAAACACTGCTGAAAGAAATTAAAGACACAAATAAATGGAAAGATACCCTGTGCTCATGGATTGGAACACTATTATATTGTTAAGATATTCACAGTATGCAAAACAATCCTACAGATTAGAAGTATTCCCTATAAAAATACCAATGGCAGAAATAGAGAAATTCATATGCAACTGAATAGACATAACAATCTTGAAAAAGAAGAACAAAGTTGGAAGTCTGACATTTCCTGATTTGAAAACATATCAGTCATCAAAACAGTGTGGTACTGACCTGAAGACCAATAGAGTAGAATAGACAGCCCAGAAATGAACCCTCACAATTACGGTCAAATGATCTTCGACAAGAGGGCCAAGACCACTTGATGGGAAAAGGTAAGTCTCTTCAACAAACGGTGCTAGAAAAACTGGATATCCACATGTAAAAGAATGAAGTTGGACACTAACCAAACACCACATACAAAAATTTACTCAAAATGGATTAAAAACCTAACTGTAGGATGTAAAACTACAAAACTCCTAAAAGGAAATACAGGGGAAAGCTTTATGACATTGGATTTGCCAAAGATTTCTTGGCAATGACACCAAAAACAGGCAGGCAACAAAAGCAAAAATGGACAATTGGGACTTCATACTTAAAAACTTATGCACATCACAGGATACAATTAACAGAGCAAAAAGGAAACCTACAGAATGAAAGAAAATGTTCGTAAGTCACATGTCTGAGAAGGGGTTAATATCCAGAATAGATAAGAAACCCTTCAACTCAACAAGAAAGAACCACCAAATTAAAAAACAGGCTAGTATTTCAATAGACATTTCTCCAAAGATGGCACACAAATGGCCAACAAGCACATGGGAAAATTCTCGTCATCACTAAGCCTTAGAGATCTGCAAATCAAAACCACAATGAGGTATGAACTCACACCCATTAAGATAACTATTATCAAAAAAATACAGAAAATAATAAAGTGTTAGTGAGAATGTAGAGAAAGTGGAACCCTTGTGGACTGTTGGTGGGAACATAAAATGGTGTAGCCACTATGGAAAACAGTACGGTGGTCACCCAAAAAATTAAAAATAGAATTACCACCTGATTCAGCAATTGCACCTTTGGGTACAGACCCAAAAGAACTGAAAGGAGGGTCTCAAACAGGTATCTTCATACCCATGATTATATAAGCAATATTCACAATAGCCAAGATATGGAAGCAACCCAGGTGTCCATCAACAGACGAACGGATAAACAAGATGTGGTCAACACATACAACAGAATATCATTCAGCCTTACAAAGGAAGACTCTGTCACATGGCACACCATGGATAAAACCTGAGGACATTATGCTACATGAAATAAGCCAGTCACAAAAAGACAAATACTGTAGGATTCTACTCATCAGAGGTACCAACTACAGTCAAATTTTAGAAAGTAGAATGGTGGTTGCCAAGGGTTGAGGGCAGGAGGAAATGGAGAGTTAGTTGTTCTTCAATGGACAGAGAGTTTCAGATTTACAAGGTGAAGAAGTTCTGGAGATCCACTGTGAAATAATGTGAATAGACTTAACACTGTTGAACTGTGTACTTAAAAGTAGAAAACAGAGTAAATGTCATGCTATGTGTTTTTTCTTTAATCACAATTGAAAAAATATATAGTAACTGTATGGATGTGTTCCCGCCAAGACTTGTCAGGATAACTTCAGGTGCAAATGGTGCAGAAAGACATACGATGCAGAGAACTGAGTGTCACGGTGCGTGTACCCATGCCTGAGGTTCACAGACACTACCGCTTGCAGCAGACGCAGACAGAATGATTACAAAGGGTGTGTGTCTGCATCTGTGTACGTATGTGTATAAGCATGTATGTGTATGTTTAATCCAGCATACGCCCTGCCATGAGGTGGGTCCTTGTAAGAACATTCTCTAGTTCCCAGGAATATTCAATCAACATGTATGGACATATGTATAAATAATAACATATATTTCAAAAACGTGTATGATTCATATTAGTACAACTTTAAATCTAAAATTACTGCCATAACTGCAATTTTTTTTCCCTCCTCTGTACTAGGAATTCTAAAGACAGTGTTCACCATGTTGTCCTGGAAGGATCTTCAAACAGTCTACTTTCAAGCCTTTTTACATCTGTAATCTAGAACATTCTTGACCTTCTCACTTTTAGCAAGCAACAGCAGGCAATCCCATTCTGACTGAGCGTCAGCTAACAAGCCCGGAGGGAACAAAGTCGTCTGTCCTTTCAAAAGAAAACTGGATACAAGTCAAGAAAGGGCTGTGTGGCACACAAACAGACAGGCTAAAAATGAGTTCGGCTTTTAACTGTTTCTTTTTAAAAAAAAAAAAAAAATTAAGCTTCTTTGAGGAGATTTAGCTGCTTATCAATTTGTTAAAGTTTGAATAGTTGCTAAAATATTAATCCTATATCTGATTTTGAAAAGGAAAAAGTCAAAGCCAGCTATTAAACTTTGAAGCAATTCCATCATGAACATAATCTTTATAGACTATTGATATAAACGAAATGGAAATGGTTTTGGACCCCAGAAATCAGTGAAACTGATGCGTATTATTTTCACTGAGCCCCCGGGAGAGACTCAGTTCCGAGATTTAACAAGACAAGAGAGGACAGACTAAGCGTGCCCTGCGGCAGACCACGCAAGTGATTTGCAGCAATGCTGCTGATGCTCACAAGCCTGACCCCGCACACGGGGGGAGGACTGCACCTGGCATGAGCGCGGCCGTGGGGAACAGCTCCTTTAACTTCGCTTGGCTTTCGTCCACCAGCTCCTCCTTGGACATGGGGAGCTCCAAGACGTCTATGATGATCTGCGCGGCCTCCAGCGCCTTCTTACCCATAACCAGGGACTTCACGTCCCAGGTGTAATTCTTCCCGT
>NW_027183312.1:5000-25898 GCF_041146395.1 Eulemur rufifrons | reverse complement strand
GCATGTATTAGCTCTAGAATTACCACAGTTATCCAAGTAGGAGAGGAGCGAGCGACCAAAGGAACCATAACTGATTTAATGAGCCATTCGCAGTTTCACTGTACCAGCCGTGTGTACTTAGACATGCATGGCTTAATCTTTGAGACAAGCATATGCTACTGGCAGGATCAACCAGGTAAGGAGAGCGCGGTGAGCCGAGGAGCGCGCCACCCCCCACCCCACAGGGAGAGGGGGACGTTCTCGCCAGCGTCTTTGGGGGGCCGGGCGTTACCGGAGCCGCGAGAGCTGGGGCCACCGGGAGCGGAGCGGGGCCGCGAGGGCGGGGGCCGCCGGGAGCGGAGCGGAGCGCGGGGCAGGACGGGGTCGGGGGGGCCGCGCAGAGACGGACCCCGCCACGACGCCACGGCCCGCCCCCGCCGTGGCGGACCACCCGAGCACCCAAGAGCCCGGCCGCGAAGGGAGGAAGGGCGCCCCACACGCGCACGCGCGGCGGACGTGGAGCCGTGGGGGCAGGGCGACGGCCCCCCGCGGCGACAAGGACCCCCCCCCACGGGAGGGGAGGGCGCGCGGGCACGGAGAGACGGGCCCGGGGACCACACCCCGCGGCCAGTCAAGCATCGTGACCGTAGCGGCCCGCGCCCGGACAACCCCGAACGAGGCTCGGACCGGGCCGAAGCCCGTCCGGGCCCCGCCCCGGAGCGTACGGGCGCGGCGGGTAACGGCACGACGGATGGCCGGGGGAGAGAGACCGCGGGACCCGCGCGCTCCTGCACGCGAACCCACCGACCGGGGGAGACGGCCACCGCGGGGGACGACGGCGCCCCACACGCCATCGACACGCAACGCCACCGCGGGCAAGCGGGCGGGCGGCGGCGGACCACGGGAGAGGCCGCTACGGACACACGGGGGGGAGAGCGATGCAGCACCGGGGGCACGGACGCCCTCCCGGCTACGAAAGCCAGACGGGAGAGGACGAGATGGCTCAAGGCGGCGGCGAGCGGGGTGGGGGCCGCCGGGCGCGGCATAAGGCGACGACGGGGGAAGGGGCCGACGGGCACCAGGAGGCCCGAGGGGAGGGATGTAGCAAGCCTCAGACGGCAGCCCACCGGCCAGGACACGCACGGGATCTCACCGCCAGTGGCCTCCGCGCACAAGGGCGGTCCCGCGGCACCTGGGACGACCGGCTGCGCCTTCGGCGAGCTCCCCAAACCCCCCGCGCACCTCGCAGGGCCCGGACCCCGATCGCCATCGCGGTCGCGTGTAGCTCCGGAAAAACGCTCTTCTTGCACGCACGCGCGACCGGCCGCCCCCCAACGCCGTCCGGCCCGCCACGCGGAGGCCCGCCGACCGTTCAACCGAGGCACGTCGCCGGGGGGGTGGGGGGCGCCGTCCAGGGCCTTGGCGGCCAGGGCGACGCCCCCTCCCCGCGGCGAGGTCAGGTTCGGGCAGCGCAGTCGGGCGAACGCTCGTCGCGGGGCGGTCGGCAGCCGTGAGGAAGAGAGAAGGAGCACCCTTTCGAACAGGGATGAGACCCCGCGAGGGCGAGGCACGAGAGCCCGTGGGGAGGCGAGACCTGCGCCGCGACCGGGCCACTGGGGAAACAACGCCACGGGATCCCACCGCCCCAAACCCGAGAGCGGTCCCGCAACGCGCCCGTGACGCCAGCCGGCCAAAGCCTTCGGCACCCCTCGACCCTCCCAACGGGGCCACGGCCTCACCACCGGGGCGTCCCAGAGCGACGCCGGCCTTCGGCCCTCGGCCCGCACGCCACCGCGCCTAATCCCATTCTCGTCCGCTTCCCAATCCTGTCTCGCTCCGGGGAGCACCGTGCACCGGTGGAACGACCCCCTCGTTGGCCGGGCGGTCCCCCCAGCCGCAATCCACAGGCGCCAGCACGGGAGCGCCCATCCATCCGCGGCCTGGCACGGGACCGGGTGGAGGGCCGCACGCTCACAGGGGATGGGGAGGGGGCGCGAGACGGGCCGCACCACCACCCCCTTCCCCCAGCGCACACCGGGGCGACCCGCGGCCGGGGCACGCAGCGCACACACGCGGGCGCCCTTCACAGCTGGAACGCCGGCCCGGCCCGGCGTGACCCTCCCCCAGAGTTCAGGGGGGAGGCGCGGACCACGTTAGGCGAAGAGTGGCACTCGGCCCCCACCGCGGGGGCCGGCGGACCGCTCCCCCCCACGGCAGGGGAGGAGGGAACTCTGCCCACGCACAACTGGCAGCCGCAGGGGCGGCGGCTGACGACGCGCAGAGAGGCGGCGGGCTGGGGGATCCGACAAACCCCAGAAGAGGACACGCCTCCACGATCGCTAGAGAAGACGCTTTCTCGCCGAAGGTGGATCGCCCCCGACCCCCGGTCGCCCCCGTAAGGGCCCTGGGCGGAGGCGTTCAGGCACGCCCCGGGGGAGGTGTGGGGGGGGTCTGCGGCATGGGGCAAAACACGCACGGTTGGCGACTCCTGAGCGTTCGCGGTCGGGGCCCCTGGTCCAAAAGCCCCCTCACTTCGAGGGGAACACTCCCCCGTCGGTATGGGAGAGGGGTCACCGAGGCAGACCAGGCCGGTGGCAGAGGCCCCCCACGGGGCCGGCCGGCACCACGTCGCCGGCCCAGCCCCACCACGATCGCCCACACGACCGTGCAACCACCCCCCCCTCGGGCAGGGTGGGAAGAGCACAAGCCGTGCGCTCGCCTTTCGAAGTCCGCCACGCACACATCGTGGGGACGCCGAGACAACGCCCCCCGCCCGCCCACGCAGCGCAGGAGGATGCCTCTAGGCTTGCCCGCCTCGACCCCCCCAACCCCAAGCACGCTGCTCGAGGGTGTACCCAACGCAGCAGACGCTGCAGCGGCGACCAGAGGGGGACGCCGGGAACGAGGACGACAACCACCGCTCGGTTTCGGGCACCTTGGAGAACAACCCGGTGCGCTCCGGGGGCACCACAAAAGGGCCACACAGACCCAGCAGCCGCGCGCCAAACGGGGCGCGCGACCGGGCGGGCGGCACGGCCCCGCACCCGTCCGTCGCGGGCAGGGGGGACCCCGGCCAGGCAACAGCCACACAGGGCGAGCGAGGGCTGCCCGCTGCGTCAAGAGGACTCACGACCCCCCGCCAACGCCACGAGGCCGAGGGCGGGGCGACCGCGGTCGGGCCGGATAGTCTCGCACCCGCGCCTCCCACGCACCGCCCACAGGCGGGGAAGGAGAGGTGAGGTGCCCGCGGGCAGAACGAGAAGAGCGGCCACCATTCACCATGAATGGACCGTCCCTCGCCTGGCACGCGGCTCAAGGCCCGGGAGAGCGCGACGTCACCACATCGATCAGGCCCCGAGGACGGGGAGGGTTGGGGGAGGTCAGTCAGACCGGCGAGGACAGCGATCGGAGGAGCCCGCTTCAGCCTCGCCAGCCCCGCCTCCCAAGCACAACCCAAAGACGAGGACCGCCTGACACGCAACGGCACAGAGCCAGCGGGGTAAGGGGGAAGGTTGCCGCAAACCTCCCCCCCTCCCCCGGGTGCCGTCTCTCGAGGGGACAAGAGACCAACGCGAGAGGCGGGCACCACCGTCGGGACACTCCGACGCCCTAGAGCCGGCGCGCGGGCCCAGGCGGTCAGCTCAAAGGGAACAGGGCAGGGCGCTGGATCCCCAGGAACCCAGAACCCTGTCCGCGTGCGGAGGCCCAACCCCTCCAGCGACAGTCGCCGAAGGACAGCGTGTCAGTACTAACCTGCAGGCGGAAGATGACGATATGAGGTGATCAAAAACACCGCGCAGGAAGACGGGGACCGAGCCACTTGAACACGCCTGCCCCCACGACACTCGACACGGCCACCTGTCCCCAGCAGGTCCCCAGCGCCAGCAGACAAGGGGCACTCAGGGACATCTGGTCGGCCCCCGTGGCGTAGAGGGCCAGGGAGGCCCTCACCGTCCACGCGCGCCACCCAGGGCCCAGCACGGGGACTTGTGGAGGAGAAAACATCGGGACGGGACCGCCACGGCCCACGAGCGGCCGCGGGCCGACAGGGGTCGCCCTCGCCGGCCACCCAGGGCCACCCAGGGCCCGGTCCCCGGCCCCAGCACGGGGACTTGTGGAGGAGAAAACATCGGGACGGGACCGCCGCGGCCCACGAGCGCCCGCGGGCCCACAGGGGTCGCCCTCGCCGGCCACCCGCGCCACCCAGGGCCCGGTCCCCGGCCCCAGCACGGGGACTTGTGGAGGAGAAAACATCGGGACGGGACCGCCGCGGCCCACGAGCGCCCGCGGGCCGACAGGGGTCGCCCTCGCCGGCCACCCAGGGCCACCCAGGGCCCGGTCCCCGGCCCCAGCACGGGGACTTGTGGAGGAGAAAACATCGGGACGGGACCGCCGCGGCCCACGAGCGCCCGCGGGCCCACAGGGGTCGCCCTCGCCGGCCACCCGCGCCACCCAGGGCCACCCAGGGCCCGGTCCCCGGCCCCAGCACGGGGACTTGTGGAGGAGAAAACATCGGGACGGGACCGCCGCGGCCCACGAGCGCCCGCGGGCCGACAGGGGTCGCCCTCGCCGGCCACCCGCGCCACCCAGGGCCCGGTCCGCGCCCCCAGAGTAGGACTCGGAGGAAGCCACGGACGACTGGGTGCCACTCACAGGGCTGTCCCTGCCTCCCGAGCGGGAACCAGGGAAAATGGGTAGGAAAGGCGAGGCCGAGGGAGAGGGACACGCATGCACGGGACGGCGGCCGGTCGCCGGACACCCTCCTCTCCCGTCCGCGTGTGCCGTCTCCTTCCTGTCCCCGCGGGGTGGGTCGGGTCTCCAAAGCGGCCACAGCGTGCTGGTCGACCTGCCCGGGCAGCCCCGCAAGCCGCCTGGCTGGCTGAGCCTGGAAGCGCGGCGACAACGTCCTCCCGCCACACAGCCCTGCAGGCCCAAGCTCTGCCTCCCAGATGTCCCAGCCGGCGTCCCGGCACGAACCAGATGGCCCCGCGAAGGCTGCTTGCTTCCCGGAACTCAGCCTCGCTCGCATCGGGGACTGTCCCCTGCTTTGCCTGCTGCACCGAAGATTCAGAGGACAAGAGACTTGTAGAAAAGCGGCCGCCAGGTGGAGCCCGACCACAACCGGCGCCAGCCACCAGAGGTCTGCTGCAAAACACGGGGCAACCCTCTGGAGCCCATCATTTCAGAGTCCAGAAGGTCCCCCGGGGGCATCAAACACAGTCCCCCTACTCCCCACGGAAGCCATCGAAAAATGACGGGTCAGTCTAGGGCCACGCCACCCTGAACGCGCCCAATCTCGTCTGATCTTGGAAGCTAAGCAGGCCCCGGCCTGGCTAGCACTGGGATCAAAGAAAGGATGGGTCGGCCCGACCACCGACATCGTCCACCAAACCCGTCTCTGCACAGACCACAACATAGCCGAGAGACAGACAGGCAGAAACAGAAAGAGAGAAAGGGAGAGAAAGGAAAAGAACAGAAAGAAAAGAGACGGAGAAACAGAGAGAGAAAGTCAGAAAGAAGAAAACAGTAAATAAGAAAAGACAGGAAGAGGGCACGGGGAAGAAAGAAAAAGGAAGGGAGGAAGGAGATAGGAAACACAGAAAGACAGAAGGAAAGAAGAAATAAGGAAAGAAAAGACAGGCAGAAAGAAAGAGAATGAGAAAAAGGAAGGAAGGATGGAAGCAGAAAGAAAGAAGAAAGAAAGAAAGACAGACAGAGACAGAAGGAGGGAAAGAAAGAAAAGAAAAAGAAAGGAAGTTAAGAGAGAAAAAGAAAGAGCACGGAAAGATGGAAAGAGAAAAAGATAGAGAGAAGGAAGGAGAGAGACAGTATAGAAAGAGACAGAAAGGAAGAAGGAAGGAGAGAGAAAGGAGAGAATGAGAAAGAAAGAAGGTAGGAAAGTAGAAAGGGGGAAGAAAGATGGAAAAAACAGAGATAGAAACACAGGATAACAGGAGAAAGGAAGAGAGGAAAGAAATACGGAAGGAAGGAAGGCAGGCAGGCAGGAAGGAAGACAGGAAGACTGAAAGAAGGAAAGAACAAAGAAGTAAAGAAAAGGCAGAAGGAGGAAGAGAAAGAAAGAAAGGGGGGGGGGAGAGATGATAGGATGAGAAAACCTTTCTGTCGTGGAATCATAAAACCCCTTCCTATCTTAGGATCATGAAACCCAGGGTGGAACTATGATACACTTCACATTCTCAGAGCACGCCGGCTGGTGAAACAAAGAAAGAAGTCAGGGACAGAGAGAACACATTCACGGGGCCTGGCCGGGGGCCAGGGTGGGGCGGCCCGAGGCTGTCGCCAGAGCCATCTCTGTGGCAGGACGTCGCAACACGCCTACCGGATTTTCCCATAACGCTCGCCCGCCGCCAGGTGACCCCCGTCATCCACCGATCCAAGTGTCAGCCTGGAAAGGACGGGCTCCCTCGTGGGGGAGGGAGCGTGGGGGCGGGAGTGGGTACACACTGGGTCGCAGGCCTCCTCCCGGCCCCTCTCGGACCACGTCTCTCAGCCCTCGGGCACACTCCCCACCACTAGTCGACCAGAGAGCCCCCGGGGGCGGGGGGCCGGAGGGGGGCGTCCACGGCAGGGAGAGAGGACAGGGACCCATCGGCCCGTGCTAGATGCCACGGGTGGAGGCAGGACCTGCTGAAGACACACGAACAGTACGGAGAGGTTCAGAGCGGGGCCTAGGCGCAGCCACTCACGATGATCTCACAGTTGGACTATCTGTCACGGTGGACCGAAGCGCATGAAGTGGGCGCTCCCGGAAACGGCGTGTGTGTGTGTGTGTGTGTGTGTGTGTGCGCGCTGCGCGCGCGCGCGCGTGTGCCTGTGTGTGGGAGGGAGAGAGAGAGAGAGAGAGAGAGAGAGAGATGGGAGAAGACGGTCGGTACATTCACTCACTCCTGTACCCGGGCCAGTCGTTTCTCCCGAAGGACAGAAATCCATAAAACACCCACGTCTAAAGAGTGTTTACACAGAGCTAACCCTAGGTCGAATCAGTCTGGAGTCGAGTGCGGGGAATCCTATGGTCCCAAACTGGGACTCCAGTCCCGGCCCCATAGCAAAAGGGGGTCATTTCTCAGAAAACGCACGCACACAGAATCGGGTAACGTTTATACAATTTTATACCGTGGTAGTGACTTCCTTCCCCGCCCCCGTGTTCTTAGGATCGGTCTCACTACATAGTACTTTTTTTTTTTTTTTCTGAGCTTTATTTTATTTTATTTTATTTTACTGTCATTTCGTTAGAGATGATGGGGAGGGGTGGCGGGGGAGCAGGGCATAGTTCACTCACTGGAAGCCTCAAACTCCTGGGCTCCAGCGATCCTCCTTCCTCAGCCTCCCAAATCGCTGGGGCTACAGGCGTGTGCCACCATGCCCGGCTAATTTTTTTCTATTTTTGGTAGAGACGGGGGTCTTGCTTTTGCCGAGGCAGGTCTCGAACTCCTGACCTCAAGCGGTCGGTCCTCCTCCCCGCCTTGGCCTAGGATTACAGGCGTGAGTCACCAAGCCTGGCCTGGATCGGTTTTTAATAGGTAAGGTCTACGAGACATCCCAGTCCAAACATCGATTCGGTGGGTCTCTACAGGACTCCGGGCGGAGATCCGATCTGGGGTTTACAACGTGGAGAATTAAGGCCTGGCTAGCAAAGAGCCCAGTGACTGAAGAGGGACGATGCTCGTCAGTCGTACAGAGCCTGAAAAGATGCAACACGGGGAAACGTTTCCAGGTTCCTCTCAGAAGAGGATGTCAGATGAGATGCCGAAACGAAAAGAATGGGTTCAAGCCAAAAGGAAAAATAGATAAATAAGTCAATAAATAAAACTACGGGAGACAGCCAGGAGACACTGTTTCCTCAGAAATGGCTAGGAAGCCTCCCAGGATAACCTGGATAGCAGCATATGTTCCTCCTCCTCCTCCGGCTCCCTCTCTTGTGTTCGTGTTTGTTTTCTGTAAACGCCAAGATGGGGCAGGGGTGGGGGACACCACGCCGGGTGGGCGAGCAGATCACCCTTCCCACCACAGGAGGGAGCACACACACACACACACACCCACCCACCCACCCCAGGTCATCACTCTGTAGTTCCGCGTGAGTGAGGTGAGGCCCGGAACGGTGCTAGTAGCTTTCCAAGTGGTCAAAAAGAATGCACAATAACTGGACCGAGGCCTGTCTGGACGCTGTAAAGGCCCACTTGAAAACTTATGCTTGCTCGCTAGGTGACCGATGTCCGCTTGACCTATGTCTGTAATTGGAAATACGTACCTTGCGGAGATAAAACAAAGCAATTAACTTGTAACTAAGTGTTTAAACTTTCCAGCTGCCTGTCGTAAAATTGATTGTGCTTGCTTAACGCCTGAAAGAATGTTCCTTAATTGGAGCTATCTGTTTCTGTAAACCTGCTCGCTTAAAGACTGTAACCGAAACGAAACGGGGCCCGAGGCTGGTCCCGGACCACACAGCTGCGGAGTAGGTGGTATAGTGTTGTTTCAACCGCCGTGCCTAAAGTCACGGAGCTCTAGCTTAGGATAGTCTGAAACCTTCCTGCTTTTTTCGGCTCGGGGCCATTCTCTGTACCTGTACCCTAACAGGGCAGGGGGTGGTCGCTGGCCAGCTAATGTGGACTCATGACTTGGCTCAATTCGGTCTCTAGGTTGTCCTGTCTCGCACTCCGTACTATAACAGATGCCACACCGGTTCAACCCAGCTCTGAAGGAAAGAAATGCCGAGCGTTCCACTAGCCGGAGGAAGGCAAAACGCACCTCTGCCTTCCTCTGAGGGCACGTCTGAGTGAACGGGTCGTTCTCCCTGCCCGTCACCCCAAGCCCCTCATCCCGGACCCCACCACACCCGGCCTTGACCTCCTCGGCCCTGCCCACCAGGCCCCATCATGGCCTCTGGAGCCTGGGCTCTCTCTCTCTCCAGGCACTGGCACTGCCCCCCGCCCCCACCCCGGGACCTGAGATCCAGGGCCTCTGTCTCCCAGGCCTCCCAGCTGTCTTGACTTGCGGACTCAGTGCCTGCTCTGCCAGAGAGACCTCTTGCTGCGGGGTGGCTCTCAGTGGCTGCATCTCAGCGGTCTAACGTGTCCCCCACCATCCACGTGGCCGCCGGCGTCAGGCTTCGGTGCCGTAGTGCCACCCTGCCTCCCTTCCGGGGGAATCCCACGCTGCCTCAGGCCCATTATGACCTGGAAGAGGCTGCACCTGTGGGGTCTGCCCATTTCCACTACCCCCCCCCCACACACGTCACCCCCCGGTCCCCCCATAGGGGTTAGGAAGAAGGCAACACTTTCTGGTACAAGGGTTGAACTGAAGGGGCGAGTGAGTGGCCACCTGGCAGGGGCATCGCAACAGATGGCTGAAGAAGTCAGCCGCCGAGTGCAGAAATGTCACGGAACTTGGGGTGCCACTGCCTTGCTGAGATAGGGCCAGGGCAGGCTTTAAAAGGCTAAAATTCTGCCTGCCTTTGGTACGTTAATACAGAACCCATGGTCCTTTCTAATTTTTGATTCCCGGAGAGGCAGGAAGTATTCCAAATGGCCACGCCATGGCTTTTCTAAATTGCCCACAAGGCCTTCTCCGACCCAGCGGGTCAGGGGTTTGCTTTGGTGTTACATCGTGGTAAAAGAGACATCCCACAGCAGTGACCATGTCCATCGACTCCGTCGGCGCTCTCAGGCTCGTAGTCCCACTTTTCAGACAAGCCTGGATGGCCACTCCGTGTCACTCTTTGCCAAATGCCAGCCACTCTCCTCCCCGCCCCGCATCCCCCATTTGGCCACCACAACTCTTCATCCCCAGGCGCCCTCCGGTAAAGTGTGCTCCTGTCTGTACACCTACTCCGTTGGGGGCGGGGGGGGGGGGCCGGAAGTTGGCACAAGAGGTGGCTGGTGGCCGGAGCAGGCCCGCCACCTTGAGTGTGTGGAACAGCGCTGAGGATTTCCTAAGGGAAGAAAGAGGGTGGGGAGAGCGAGAGAGCATCTCCTCCTCGTGAACCTCACAGATGATTGAGGACAAACAGGCCTGCACGGGGAGGGGGGGGGCAGGGAGGGTGCCGAGTCTGCACCAGAGAAAATGGCTTTGTGGGGGGGTGGGAGGGGAAGAGGGCAGAAAGATTTTCTGTCTTTTTAAAACTTCCCCCAGGCTTTTGGGAACTTGCAGCCCGGCCTGCATCCCTGAGGCACGTTAACTCTTTGGTTATAACTCCAGGTGGCCCCCAGGGTGGGCGGCCCACAGAGTTCAAGGGATTTCTTCTCAGCAGAGACGGGACCTTTAGAACAGCTAACTGCAGTAATTGCCTGAAGCTGAGAACCAACCCTCCCTCCTTTAAAACCTCTGTATTTCTGCCTAGGCCTATGTTCACGAAATTTGGGGGTTTGAGACTGAGAAGCTCTACCCTATTTATTTCCTCCTTTGTCAGCAAAGTAGACTCTCTGTTTTCTTACTCCTCATACCGCTTGTCCTCGTTATTCGGCCTCGTGGACAAGCAGCTGAGCTTTCGGTCACAAGTCCACACCCCAGGGTGGAGGGGTCCAATCCACCCCTGTCCAGACCTGGGCCCTTCCTGCCTCCCTCTCGAGACGATCTGTTTGGCAGCCCAGCCGCCTTGGACTGGGCCACAAGGAGGACACAAAGTAAAGACCCAGCCCCCCCGCCCCCCCCCCCCACACACACACACGGCAGTGGCGGTGGGTGGCAGTTCTCCAAGGGTTTGGGGCTTTTCCTGAGGCAGGAGACGGAGGGGACTGATTTCTTTAGAGCTCCGTCCCCTCCCCCATGCGCTGTGCCGCCTGGAAGCGGCAGCTCGCGGGGCGGGGTCGGGGCTGAAAGCGGCTCCGCCCGAGAGAAGCCCGAGGCGGCTACGTGCAAGCGCGCATGCGCAGTCAGCTCGCGGGGCGGGGTCGCGGCTGAAAGCGGCTCCGCCCGAGAGAAGCCCGAGGCGGCTACGTGCGAGCGCGCATGCGCAGTCAGCGCAGTGAGTGGAGGAGGGGTGGAAAACGGCGGAAGGGCTCCGCCGGGGGCCCGGCCATCTGTGCGGCCGGGCTAGGGGTTTGCCTCTTGGGCCGGGAGCTCGTACCCCGCCCCCAGCCCGCAGGCAATCCCGAGGGGCAGAAGCACGACTTGCTGGGCACCTCCTCGGGCGAAGCGGTCGCGGTGGCTGGGTTACGTGGGGCCCAGACGAGTCTCTGGTTCTGGGAGCGGCACCTCCCCCACGCGCCTCTCCTCTTGGGCCTTCACCCCTCCCCCCCCCCCCCCCCCGCTCCGGCCCCAGGGGATGGGAGGAGTGGGGGGCAGGGAGACGACCTCAGGGAGGAGCCAGACCAACTGAATGAAAGCTTTTCATGAACTCGTGTGTCTTTGCCAGGGAAACACCATTTCTGGAGTCTATGAACTAAAATAAAATCTTAAGCCGCCCCCCGCCCGCCACCGCCAGCTGACCCGTCCCGTGGTTGGCCCAGGGAACCCTAGAAAAACCCTTAAACCTGAGCTGCTGCCCCGCAAGGACAGGGGAAGTCAGACACCCCTCCCTGATGGAGTCAGATTTTATAACAATGAGATACTGAATGTCCGACGGGCCTAAGGCCAGGCAAGACAAAGCTTAACGCATATCTAGCAGGCCAACCGTTTACTGAACTACAGGGCACTTGAGTTTTGGGTAAACTGTCCAGTGGCTTGTCTGTGATTAGCAGACCTCCTTACCTTAACTGAAAACATGATGCAAAGCCTTTAGGCAGAGGTTCATTTATGTCATCAATTGCAAATCAAAGAATCTTTAAACCCAGCTGTAAACCTGTAAACACCGCACCCTCCCTCCCCCGCCCCCCCCCAACTGCCAGATGTCCTGCCTTTTCAGCCCAGACCAATGTACCCCTTCCATGTTTTGATTTGTGATTTTACATGTAATTCCTGTCTCCCTAAAATGTATGAAGCCAAACTGTAACCCACCCCACCACAATGGGTCCGCTTGCTCAAGGCTTCTTGGGCGTAGCTCTCTGGGCCATGATCACGGCCGTTGGGCTCAGAATAAAACTCTTTAAATTATTTTGCAGTGATTTGGGGTTCTTTTCCATGGACGAGTCAATCGTGTTCACATTATTTTAGCCTTGGGAGCTTTTTCTTTTCTATTATGTCTGATCCTGATCGCTAGCCAGGTATTCATTCATATTTTTGGTTGGTGGTGGTGCTCAAGCTCGTCTTTGTACATCCCAGATTGGCGTAAGCCACCGTGAATATGTTTTACACCTTCCAAGAGCTAGCGCTTATTGCCGTATCATAACCAGGGCTCGCAGCAATTTTTCTTTTTTTTTTTTTAAAGCTGCTTCCACTTTCCACCTAGGTATACATACGAGTATCCCCTTTAAATGAATGCTTGCATCGAGGAACCAGGAAGTGGTTTTTGTTGTTGTTGCTGTTGTTGTTTTCCCCCAGTCATTTATCTGCTCCTCAACCCTCATTATTTATCACACACACACACACACACCCCCACCCCATCTCTGTAGAAAAGCTCACGGAGATTGTTCATCCACCGCGTGCTTTCTGTTGACAGTATCTGAGACGATAAGGAGCACCATGCATTCTGTTCTAAGAGAAAAATTGCATATATCAGTATGATTATATTTTACTTCTTGTGTGAATTTAGTGGATCTCATAAAAGCTGATCTTGATTTTCACAGCAGAGAAAAGTGGGCTTCTGTTTTGGTTTTGTTTTTGTTTTTCTGGAGGGGTGGTGTCTTCACATAAGTGATCATCTTTACAAGTATGCTATATGCGAGAAATTTCAGAAAGCTGCAAAGAGTGACTTGTTGACAATGCTTGCATTGAATGATGTATCTGAATCTGTGAATCGAAGGGGTCAGCATCTGACCAGAAAGCACTGTTAGAAGAAGAGGGGTTTCGGGTCTTTTCCTAAATTGTATCTGCCTAAGGCGGAAAATATTTCTGTTTCCCTATGACATGGTATTTTCCTCACAAGCAGTGTTAATGGCTCCATATGTCTCTAGACTGGCTGCAGAGCAGAGACTCCATGGTCTCCACTACTTGACTCTGTCTGTCCAAGAATGGCCTCCACAGCTCTCCTCTGTGAGATATCCACTCTCAGAGGTGGCACGGTATGGTGGGTAGGGGGATATGCTGGATTTTGAAAACTCAGAGTTTGAACTCCAGTGCTTTATTTCTTAGCAACATGAACTTTGTCAGATCACATCACCCTGCTGAAGCCCAGTCACCTAAAGGGTAGAAAATGCAATGGATAGATTGACGCTTCTCTTCTCTTCTCCTCTCTTCTTTCTCTCTTTCTTTCTTTCCTTGTGTCTTCCTGTCTCTGTCTCTCTCTCTCTCTCTCTCTCTCTCTCTCTTTCTTTTTGTCTTTTTCTTTTTTTTCTTTTGACGGGCCCTCACTCTGTTTCCCAGACTAAAGTGCAGTAGCATCATCATAGATCACTGCAACTTCAAACTCTTGGCCTCAAGCGATCCTTTCCCCCTAGGCTTCCCAAAGTGCTAGGATGCAGTTTTATTTTTATCTGTGACACCATGGGAGGAAATATCTTTTAGGGTCATAGGGTCAGAAATTTAGATCTCTTCTTTGAACTCATGGTAGCGGCTAACTGGGATTTTCAGTGTGTAAACGTAAGCCACTTGTAATTTCACCAGTACTCCCGTTACTTGTCATCTATTCAGGAGGTGAACTCTTCTTCCCCTACCATCTACTGTTCAAACGCGTTGGCCACAAGGATAATTTGAATATCAGATTCAGAGCACAAATAATTAAGGTCCTGTAGCGTTAATAAGTAAAAGGGGCCACACACAAACCTGTGGAAGTCTGTGTCCCTTCCAGTTTTTTTGTTTGTTTGTTTGTTTTTGGGTCCCCCCCCCCCCCCCGAGACTGAGTCTCACTCTGTTGCCCGGGCTAGAGTGAGTGCCGTGGCGTCAGCCTAGCTCACAGCAACCTCAAACTCCTGGGCTCAGTCGATCCTCCTGCCTCAGGCTCCCCAGGAGCTGGGACCACAGGCATGTGCCACCATGCCCGGCTAATTTTTTTCTATATATTTTTAGTTGTCTGGACAATTTCTTTCTATATTTTTAGTAGAGACGGGGGCGGGGGGTCTCACTCTCGCTCGGGCTGGTCTCGAACTCCTGACTTTGAGCGATCCTCCCGCCTCGGCCTCCCAGAGTGCTAAGTTTACAGGCCTGAGCCAACGCATCCGGCCTGTGTCCATTCTTTAATGTTGTGTGTTGCTCAGTTATGAAAAGGCAAGGGAACATAAAATCCGAGTTTTAGGGATGACTTATAGGCTCAGTATTCTTTTTTTTTTTTTTTTTTTTTGCCTCCTCTAAGCCTATGTGAATATCAAGGAGGGTAAAAAATTCAGTGTTCTCAGTTCAGTGCCCAACCAACCTCTGTTTCCAGAGTAAAAATTGAGCATCCTATTACACCTTTATTTCCCTTTGGTATGCTAAGGCCCAACTCGGCAGAGAGGTCACTGTTTATTCTCTTGGCTAAGATCACATGTGCCATAGTCTGTCTGCTTTGTCTCCTTTAGGGGTAATCATCCAATCTTACCCGGGCCCCTCACATCCTCGTGACAATAGGCCTCCTTGGTTTACTGAAATAGAAAAGACCGGCTCATCAGCAATGTTTGATCGGTTGCTTCAGAAACAAATGTTGTTCTGCTTTCTTTACTATGTTTTTTTTTTTTTTTTCCTTCTTTCTTCCGTCAGACCCAATCCGATATAGGTGGGAGAGAAGGTAACCGGAGCCTCTTGAAAAACCGAAGTGAACCAAAGCGAGCTCACAGATTCAGATAGAAATCAGGAGGAAGAAAAATTGAGAGATAACATGGATTTTCTGTCTAGCGGGTGTTCTCACACTTCAATTTTACCAGAAGCGTTAGGTAGGATGACGATGACGATAATTGTGACAAACACTATTCTCATTGGACAGATAAGGAGGCAGGCTCAGAGTGACGAGTAACCTGGGCCTAAATAGATCGCTAAGAAGCATCATAGTGTGTTCCTTGGTTACGCTGTTTTGTGAAGCTCAAAAAGTTTGGGGTGCGCGTGCGCGTGCGTCCATGTGCGTACGCAATCATAGGTGTTCTAGTAAAACGGATATGAGGTAGGATTTCCCATACCTTCAATGATTTCATGTCCTGCAGGAACATAATGTTCCGGGATCAGGTTTTTATTCTGCCTTCTGTGCCACATGCTCAACATGCCTGTGACTTTACAGCCGAGACTTGCTCAGGGGGAGCCCATTCTCATCTTCTGGGAGGTTCTGCTAATCTTTAAAAGACAAGGACATAGGAAGATGATCCTATAACAACGACTGTGACCACGATTAAAGGCTTACTGTTTACCACGCGTGCTTCTGTGGGCTTTGCCTGCATTTGCTTTTTCACTCTGCACAATATCCCTGTGGGGTAGGCACCATGATTTCTGCATTTGCAGATGAAGAGGCTGAGGCTCAAGAGGATGTATGACTCGCCAAGTTACCAAACACGGAGTGTCGTCCAGGTAGCCAGTCCAGGCCCCCCGGCTCTGCAGCCACTCTGCAATGCTGATTCTGAGCCTGACCGTTTCATCACTGGTGGCTCCCTGAGAACCTTGACTCGGCCCCCTTCCTCAGTTCACTTGGGAAACATATTCATGTGTGTGTATTTCTCTCCTTCCCTCTCCCACCCCCCCCCCCCGTTTTAGTTTTTATTATTTTGAAAAGTGCATAGAACGATAAAAACTTTAAAAGTAGGAAAAAGCTTACGGAACACATAAGGACACAGAGAAAGAAAATATCTGTGTACAACAGTGCAACGCATTTGTGTTTTAAGTCGTGGTGTTGCAAAAGAGTCCAAAAGTTTAAAAGAAAGAAAAACAAACAAACAAACAAAAAAAAAAAAGCCAAACCACCATGGAAAAGTTTATGAAGTGAAAACACTTACAGTAAGCTAAGGTTAATGTATTATTGAAGAAAGAAATTTCTAAAGGTAAATGTCGTGTGGCCTAAGTGTCCAGGGTTTATGAAAACCTACAGTAAGTAATGTCCTAGGCCTTCACATTCACTCACCACTCACCGCCAACTCACAGACTCACCCAGAGCAACCTCCCGCCCGCCCTGCAAGCTCCATTCACCGTAAGTGCCCTGGCCAGGTGTCCCACTGCACAGAAACCTATTAGACTGCATTTCTTCCCATTACTATCAGTAGTTGTACATTTCTTAGGACTGTAGGCCTACGATACACCTCCAGGCATAGTTAGGGGTTGGGAAGAGGAGGGAAGAGGCCATTCTTCATTTATTTTTTTTTTTTTTTTTGTTGAGACAGAGTCTCACTTTGTTGCCCAGGCTAGAGTGAGTGCCGTGGCGTAGCTCACAGCAACCTCAAACTCCTGGGCTTAAGCGATCCTACTGCCTCAGCCTCCCGAGTAGCTGGGACTACAGGCATGCGCCACTATGCCCGGCTAATTTTTCTATATAGATTTTTAGGTGTCCATATAATGTCTTTCTATTTTTAGTAGAGACGGGGTCTCGCTCAGGCTGGTCTCGAACTCCTGACCTTGAGCAATCCACCCGCCTCGGCCTCCCAGAGTGCTAGGATTACAGGCGTGAGCCACCGCGCCCGGCCCATTCTTCATTTATTAATTGGGTAGCATGGGGGCAGGGGAGGCAGTTTCCTCCTTCTCCCCCTCTTGTTTTTCTTTATTCCTCTCCCAGTTCCCCCTTCCATCGTCTCGATGGATTTGGATGAGACGTAGACATTTTCTACGTCAGGCCTTAATCATACCGAGGGAGCAGGAGAAAAGTAAGCCGCCTACCATGACACGATGGAATGGAAGTTTGTCAGCCATTGACTGCTGTGGCATTCCGACATTTAGTGTCTTCAGGACATTCTATATTTCTGCTATCCCACTAGAATATATCTCCTCGATCACTACTGTGTGGCCACATCCCAGCTGTTTCGTGAGCCACCCTCAATGTTCGTGACGATGTAGTGTGGGGACTCCCTCCGTCTGGTGCCTTAAACTCGCACATTTGGGGTTTTGTATCAGGATAGCAAAGCGATCACCTTTAAATAACCTGGCTGGCCATGGTGGCTCATGCCCGTGATCCCCGCAACTTGGGAGGCAGAGACGGGAGCGTGACTTGAGCCCAGCAGCTGGAGACCAGCCTGGGTAACACGATGAGACCTCATCTCTACCAACAAAAAAAAAAAAAAGAAAAATTATGGCGGGTGTGGCAGCATTTGCCTATAGTCCCAGCTACTCAGAAGGCTGAGGCAGAGAGGATCACTTAAGCCCTGGATTTGGAGCTTGCTGTGAGCTACAATCAGGCCAAGGCGGCCTGGGAGAGGACAGAGTGAAAGAAATCCTGTCTCAAAAAAAAAAAAAAGAAAAGAAAAGAAAAGAAAAGAAAGAAAACAAGACCGATAACACAACACAACTTAGAAGACTTGGTGTTACCGAAAGCTCGGCCACTTGCCCACGAGGCCGAATAACGAGGACAAGCTGTTTGAGGAGGAAGGAAAGAGAGAGTCTATTTTGCCGGTAAAGGAGAAAATAGGGTAGACCTTCCCATCTCAAGCCTCCGAATTTCCCCGAACATAGGGCTAGGCAGAAATACAGAGCTTTTAATGAGGGGGGGAGGGGTTCTCAGCTTTAGCGTTGATTGTGGTTAATTATTTCAATCGTCCAGGCTCTGCCAAAAACAAAGCCTGTGAACTCTGCCGGCCGCCCACCTGGGGGGGGGGGGGCGGGGCAGGGGACCACTTGGGAGTTTTAAGAAAAGATTTAACCTGCCTTGGGGACATAGGCCAGACTACAAGCTCCCAAAAGTGGTGGTGGTGGTGGTGGTGGTGGTGGGGAGCGTAAAACGACAGAACGTCTTTCTGTCCTTTATTGGTTTCTCCTTTTTCCCCCCTAGGTGCCAAAAGACCTGAGACTGATGCCGAAAAGAAATAGGTACAGGCGCCCACGTGCACACACAAAGATATACGATCGAATACATCGTGTTGACAGTCGGGGAAACTGGAAGATGATGGGGAAGTATCACGAGCAACTTTGTATTTCTTCCAGGACAGGAAAATGGACACGAAGAGAAAAATTCATCGTTCTCGGCGTAGGATAAAAAGCCACATCTTGTTACTTAATATAATTCATTCTGTGATTTAAGTTTTTATACGATATGATATTCGATAAGCCTAAAACACAAGATAAAAGAGAAACAAACAAAAGGGAAAAAATAAAAATAAAAAAGACGACGGGCAGAGGCCTACGGTCCCGGGAGGAGGCAGAGAGCGGGAGGAGGGGCGCCTCCCGCAGACAACAGGGCGGGTGGGCGGAGACCCGCTAGAGGCTAGGGCTGCCCCGGGCGGGCCCAGAGCTGCGGGCCCGGGAAGAAGAGGGTGGGACCGTCCGGACCGTGCTCTCCTCCCCGCCCTCCACACCTCCCGGGAGTCAGCTCTTAAACTCCCAACGTCACCTGACTTTCCGGATCCCGAGGTCTGATCAAAGTGGCCGCTAGGTGACACCCAGCAACCGCTGCCGGTGTCATCCTGAAAAGAACGGACCCTATGACTGACGGGGGTGGGGCGCACAGTGGGTGGCCCGGCCAGCTCCCCTTCCTCCTCGGAGCGGATCGGATCATCTGGAACTTTATCCAGAGAGGAGAGAGTGCCCCTGGGTGTGTGCTAGAAGCCGGAGGGTTGGGGCAGGGACCTACCCAAGAGAGAAGTAGAGTACAGGGAGTTTCAGAGTTGACCCACTCACCATCTCGCCCTGGTCAATACAAGAGTGGCAATATCTGTCACCGTGGAATGAACACTTGGTACCGAAGACCTTTGTCTATGCTGGCCCCCGTATGCCTAGGGGGGGGCATGTGGCCAGAATCTGACATCCTAAACGTCTTCGTAGAAAGAATTTGGGGGTGGGGGTGGGGGAGAGAGACAGAAAAAGAAAAGAGAGGGGGAAAGAAATGGCTGCCACAAAACTATCAGAACAGAGAAGCGACCGATAGGGCCTATCTGGTTAAGTTCTTTCCCTACCCAGAGAACGACTTGACGTAGCTGACGTCACTGCAGTCAGGCCACGTTCCGGTGGACACAGAGAGTCAGGGATAGAATTTCACGCTCGGCACTGTCTCTCGGGACAGCGGGAAGGTGGAGGGTGGCTGAGGGTTCTATGCTCCTTTATCACACACCGTCAGGTAGGTCAGGTAAAATTGAGGACAGATTTCCAGTGTTTCGAGAAAGGAAGAGCACTCGTGCAGGCCATCTATCTGTACGTGGGAGAGTGTCCCCGAAAAGTGGCTTTCAGTGCCGGGATGTGCCTAGGCCAAGAAGGTACACGATCCTGAGTGAGAATGGTCCGTCCCATCGAGTCAGTCGGTAGGAGGCCACCGGGTCGAGACGGAACTGCCCCCCCACCCGCCCCCGCCCCCGCCCCCGCCCCCGCCCCCGCCCCCCAGAGCAGACAGACTCAGAATGGAGTCACTCGGTGCCAGTGCCCTGCCCGGGTGCCCCATCATTCAACCGAACTGGGAAACAGGTGGGCTTTCCGACCCTCGGGAGGGAGCTTCACCGGCGGGCGGACAGATCAGAAGGGGCCCGGCTCCCTTGAGCGGGCAGGCTGGGGACGGTCGGTGGGGTCTCTTGACAGGAGGCACCACGGAACCCTTGAGGCAATGTCGGGGGCACCTATGTTGCGGTCCAAAGCTAGCGTCTGAGAAGTCGTCCCGAAAGCATGATGGCGTCAACAAGTCCCCTCCGTTCAAGAAACGAGATTCATTTCTAGAGGAGGGCCACCCCCGCGGGAGGACCGTAGGCTTCCTGTGGACATTCTCTTCAAAAGGCAATTCACTCAGCGGAGTGAAAATCGGAAAAATCGCTGTCCTCTGACGCAGCTGCAGAGAAAAGATGGCACCAAAATCAATGAAACACACACACACACACAAACACACCTCCTCCCATCTGAACGAGCACTCCGGACGGTCACATAGGGAGAGCGACGGGCAGTCTTCCCCCCCCTGTGGTTTTCTACCTTTCGTTGCGGTTTTTTCCCTCAGTGGATAGAGGAGGAGACACAGGGGGCTCAGCCGGCATGCGAGTGGGTTTATCATCCTCTGTGAGTATCAACACGCGACACCACCTAAGTGAAGGAACACACCGGTGTTTCATGTGATGTGGCTCAATGCCTGGCAGATACGAGCCTTTGCAGGCCTCCTCGTGATCGACAGGACGTCGCCTTGGACACGGACACATCTTGTCCCTCCCTCCCGAGGCGATAGGCGGTTCCGTACCTCCTCGGGGCCAGGGCACAGTCTGCCTAGGCACCTACAACACGTGTGGCAACAGCCTCGATGGCTCTGCCATGAGAACGAACTCCCGTGGCACGGGGGTGGGGTGGGGGGGGGGTCGGGTGCTGAAGAATTCAGCTGAGTGAAGGAATGCCACGGGATTCAGAGTGCCATCGGTGGGCTGAGAGGCGAGCAGGGCGGGCTTTGAAAGGGTAACATTCTCCCTGCCTTCCGTCTGGCTGTGAATACAGAACGTACACGCCAGGCGGGGTGGCTCACGCCTGTAATCCTAGCACTCTGGGAGGTAGAGGCGGGTGGATCGCTCAAGGTCGGGAGTTCGAGACCAGCCTGAGCAAGAGCGAGACCCCCATCTCTACTAAAAATAGAAAGAAACTATATATCTAAAAATATATACAGAAACAGTATCTAAAAATATATACAGAAAAATATTAGCCGGGCACGGTGGCGCATGCCTGTAGTCCCAGGTACTCGGGAGGCTGGGGCAGTAGGATCGCTTGAGCCCAGGAGTTTGAGGTTGCTGTGAGCTAGGCTGACGCCACGGCACTCTAGTCTGGGCAACAGAGTGAGACTCTGTTTCAAAAAAAAAAAAAAAAAAATATATATATATATAT